>NC_079489.1:38588941-38838941 GCF_020520425.1 Spinacia oleracea | reverse complement strand
GTTTGGAACTTAAGGCTCTTACTATGTTGGTTAGATTTTAAGTGAACTAAAATCCTTAATCATGCAACATAATCAAGCTTTGATCTCATGCATTTTAAGACATATTTAAAAGCAATAAATAACTTAAAACATGCATAAGATAAATGTGATCTAGTATGGCCCGACTTCATCTTGAAGCTTTAACTTCAAAGTCCGTCTTGAAAATCTCCGTGGGAGGCACCATTTTCTTCAAATAGGATAAGCTATAATTAAAACTAATTACAACTATTTGATGGTACGCAGACCATATTTGAATTGAAAAACAATTTTGGTACTTTAGACCAATTACATTCAAATTAATGGTACACAGACCATATTTTCTATCCTATTTGGGCCATACTAGTCACTTCATAACCTGCAAAACAGTACATATACAATATATACCATTCACCCATTCATTAACATGAATGGCCCACATAGCTGGTTAGTAAAACACATTATGCATCACATAAACATTTGCAGCAATTAATCAAGGGCACCAATAATCTACAAATTATTCAGTCGTTATTAATTCTAATCAAGTTGTTTTAACCTTAAGGATTTGTAGACCTAATCAAGAGTATATGACTAAAAAGGGCTCCCACTTAAACCAATAAATTCATATGCTTTACTAATTTTAAACATAAAAATGTATTTCTAGTCTAACCGGAAACATACAAATTTAATTAAAATTTAAAGCTCATATAAATTTATAATTGAATCCAGAAAATTTAATTTAATTTCAGTCGTATTTAAATTAATTCATGATTTTAATTTTAGTAAAATAATTAGAATAAATAAAATTTATTATAATTACAATATTCAAAATTAAAATCCAAGAAAATAATTTAAATTATTAATTTTAAAATTAATTAAAATTACGTAAACTGAAAATTTCAAATTAAAATTTCAAAACGATCTAATCGCATTGCAACAACCCCACGCAACGCACGCCCATGGGCCACACGCACATAGCCATCGCTGGCCATGTGCGCGCATCCCATGCGCTGCGTCGCAACGCTGTTGCTCCCCATCGCAAGGCGCCAATCGAACACACGAGCCAGTGCTCGCTGCGCGCGCCAGCGCTCGATGCACGCGCCAGCGCTCGATGCACGCGAGCCATCGCTCGCTGCGCTCGCTTGCCAGCGCTCGATCCATGCGAGCTATCGCTCGCTGCGCGCCTGCCTTTCCCGCACGCGAGCTTGCGCTCATCGCACGAGGCAGCAGTATGCGAGCTGGCGCTCGCTGCGTGCGAGCCATCGACGCTGTGCGTAGCGCTCGTGGCACGCGAGCTTGCGCTCGCTGCGCGCGAGGCTCCGCATGCTTGCGCGAGGCAGTGCGCGCTGTGGCGCAGCATGCTTGCTGCCCACACGCGACTGCTCGTGCCTTGCTCTCGCCCCTGCCCACACGCCCATTGCTCACAGCCCACGACACAAGGCAGGGCTGCTGCCTTGTGCTCGTGCACCATGCCCTTGCTCGCTGCATTCGTACCGCATGGGCGACGAGCTCCCTTGCTCGTCGTCGCATGCCCGCACTATACAACACCCCTTAAGGGTAACACGTAGCGTCCATTGCTTTGTGCGTGCAAGTTATATGAGCGAGTCGCCTAAAAATTAAAAATTTATATTCAAAATTAATGACAAATTAATAAATAATATTAATTTCATAATTTTAGGGCGAAAAATCGAAAATTTATTATTTAAATGATTTCCGATTAACATGGATTCAAGTCTAGGTCATAAAAATTTAAAATTTAACATAAATTTACAATTTTTATGGTGGTTTTTAATCATAGGTATCTAATTAAATTATAACTAATTATGAAAATCAAATTAATTCTAAATTATTCCAATTTTCAACAAATTAATCATAATTACAAATTAGATTGCATAATTAACAAGGCTAGGCATTCAAACTTGTTAAACATATACAGTAGGTCAATCAAAAATTCAAGATTTATCAACAAGAATCGCAAATATTTAATTTAACATCTTAAATTTACGAAATTTTGCATTCGAAAAACTAAAACCTCCGAAAAGTCATAGTTAGGCTTCGAATTTGAGAATTCCGGGTTCGGCCGAAAAATATTGTTTTTGTCAAAATTTTAGAATGCCTTTTACATGCGGAATTGACACAAAAATCCCTCGATTTGGATGAGTAACGAAGAAACTGCCAAAAAACTGCGTACGTATAATTAAATAAACGCAATTTGCAATTAATTAACAATTACGAAAATTAATCACCCCTTTTAATTCTTGCAAATTTTTAATATTTAACCATGTTCATGCAATTTAGATTATGAAAATAATAAGAGGCTCGTGATACCACTGTCAGGTTATGATACATATGACAATTCATAAATCATGCGGAAAAACCATAAAGCCAGGAAAGCATATTATATTCACATAATCATTTAGCATAGAATTGATGCATACATGTTGTAGCGTGCCTTCCCTAGCTGCGCCCGAACCGAACAAGAACAAGTCTTTAGGACTCCAAATGCCGTCCCTCGGTAGATAGTCCACAGTACGTCCGGATCCGCCTCAAGTTAGACCAACTAGAATCGCCCTTAAGGTTACTAGGAATTTCAAATTAGTTGGTCAATCTTAAGGCGGATCCGGACGTGCTGTGGACTATCTACGGTGGGACGACACTTGGAGTCCTAAAGACTTGTTCTTGTTCGGTTCGGGCGCAGCTAGGGAAGACACGCAACAAAGAGTATGCATCTAAACTATGCTAAATGATTATGTGTAAATAATATGTTTTCCTGGCTTAATGGTTTTTTCCGCATGATTTATGAATTGTCATATGTATCATAACCTTACAGTGGTATCACGAGCCTCTTATTATTTTCATAATCTAAATTGCATGAACATGGTTAAATATTACAAATTTGCAAGAATTAAAAAGGGGTGATTAATTTTCGTAATTGTTAATTAATTGCAAATTGCGTTTATTTAATTATACGTACGCAGTTTTTCGGCAGTTTCTTCGTTACTCATCCAAATCGAGTGATTTTTGTGTCAATTCCGCATGTAAAAGGCATTCTAAAATTTTGACAAAAACAATATTTTTATGACCTAGGCTTGAATCCATGTTAATCGGAAATCAATTGAATAATAAATTTTCGATTTTTCGCCCTAAAATTATGAAATTAATATTATTTATTAATTTGTCATTAATTTTAAATATAAATTTTTTAAATTTTATGCGATTCGCTCATATAACTTGCACGCACAAAGCAATGGACGCTACGTGTTACCCTTAAGGGGTGTTGTATAGTGCGGGCATGTGACGACGAGCAAGGGAGCTCGTCGCCCATGCGGCACGAATGCAATGAGCAAGGCCATGGTGCACGAGCACAAGGCAGCAGCCCTGCCTTGTGTCGTGGGCTATGAGCAATGGACGAATGGGCTTGGGCGAAAGCAAGGCACGGCAGTCGCGTGTGGGCAGCAAGCGAGCTGCGCCACAGCGCGCACTGCCTCGCGCAAAGCGTGCGGAGCCTCGCGCGCAGCGAGCGCAAGCTCGCGTGCCACGAGTGCTCCGCCCAGCGTCGATGCCTCGCGCAGCGAGTGATGGCTCGCAGGATCGAGCGCAGGCAAGCGCGCGCAGCGAGCGCTGGCGAGCGCGCACTGCGAGCGCTGGCGAGCGAGCGCAGCGAGCGATGGCTCGCGTGCATCGAGCGCTGGCGCGCGCGCAGCGAGCACCAGCTCGCATGAGGCCTTGCGAAGGAAAGCAGCAGCAGCGATGCGACGCAGCGCATGGGCTGCGCGCACATGGCCAGCGATGGCTGTGTGCGTGTGGCCCATGGGCGTACGTTGCGTGGGGTTGTTACGTTACGATTAGATCGTTTTGAAATTTTAATTTGAAATTTTCAGTTTACGTAATTTTAATTAATTTTAAAATTAATAATTTAAATTATTTTCTTGGATTTTAATTTTGAATATTGTAATTATAATAAATTTTATTTATTCTAATTATTTTACTAAAATTAAAATCATGAATTAATTTAAATACGACTGAAATTAAATTAAACTTTTTGGATTCAATTATAAATTTATATGAGCTTTAAATTTTAATTAAATTTGTATGTTTCCGGTTAGACTAGAAATACATTTTTATGTTTAAAATTAGTAAAGCATATGAATTTATTGGTTTAAGTGGGAGCCCTTTTAGTCATAAACTCTTGATTAGGTCTACAAATCCTTAAGGTTAAAACAACTTGATTAGAATTAATAAGGACTGAATAATTGGTAGATTATTGGTGCCCTTGATTAATTGCTGCAAATGTTTACGTGATGCATAATGTGTTTTACTAACCAGCTATGTGGGCCATTCATGATAATGAATGGGTGAATGGTATATATTGTATATGTACTGTTTTGCAGGTTATGAAGTGACTAGTATGGCCCAAATAGGATAGAAAATATGGTCTGCGTACCATTAATTTGAATGTAATTGGTCTAAAGTACCAAAGTTGTTTTTCAATTCAAATATGGTATGCGTACCATCAAATAGTTGTAATTAGTTTTAATTATAGCTTATCCTATTTGAAGAAAATGGTGCCTCCCACGGAGATTTTCAAGACGGACTTTGAAGTTAAAGCTTCAAGATGAAGTCGGGCCATACTAGATCACATTTATCTTATGCATGGTTTTAAGTTATTTATTGCTTTTAAATATGTCTTAAAATGCATGAGATCAAAAGCTTGATTATGTTGCATGATTAAGGATTTTAGTTCACTTAAAATCTAACCAACATAGTAAGAGCCTTAAGTTCCAAACTTAAAAATTGAGTTAAAAGGTGCCATGCCAAAATATACACTTGCTTGGATATCCTTTACATCAATCTAGTAATAGTTTTCGCTCAGCGAGGTGTTACTTATTGGTCCTAAAGGGGCAAGGTACACAAATAATTGTGAGTACATGTTAGTTTTGGTGAAACTCAACGATATAAGTAAGGAGTCCTTTTATGTCGTGGCAAAATCGATAGGTTTACCTAATAAGTTCTTAGACGTACCTATCAACCAAGAATAGTTTCTAGACTATTAGCAAAAGTCTTTTGCTTACCTAAGATGTTTTAGGATTAAGTCGACAAACTGTGCTTAGTTCTTCAATGATTTTAGGATCTTGGAATCATTTTATTCACACCTGCCGGAACACATAACTTGAATAAAATGCTAAATAAACATTGAATTATGCATGTATGCTAGAATTTAAGTTTATTAAGAGAAACTGTGAATGGTTATTTATTTGTTTATTCTTTTCAATTGTAGTTTTAAATATGGCAAACAACAATTCATTCAACATTCGATCAATTCTCGAAAAGGAGAAGTTGAACGGGAAGAACTTCCTTGACTGGCAAAGGAACTTGCAAATAGTTCTTATGCAGGAAGAAAAGGAGTATGTCCTAGAAGAGGCGATGCCCGAAGCCGCAGGCGACGGGGTCACTCAGGCAGCCCTCAATCGTTGGATTGATGCCAACAAGGATGTGAAATGTCTAATGCTCGCCACCATGAGTGCGGATCTACAGAAAACGTTCATCAACTCAGATGCTTTCACAATCATCAGTGAGTTGAAGAACATGTTCCAAGATCTGGCTCGAGTCGAAAGATTCGAGACTCATAGGCAAATTCTTGAGACCAAGCTTAAGAAAGGCGAGCCCGTAAGTCCACATGTTCTCAAAATGATTGGACTCATTGAGAATATGAGTCGGCTGGATCAGCAATTTTCTCAGGAAATGGCTATAGACACCATCCTCCATTCTCTTCATAGCGGGTATGATCAGTTCAAACTGAACTACAGTATGAATAGTCTGGACAAAACGCTCACTGAGCTTCACGGTATGCTGAAGACCGCTGAAAAGACGCTCAAAAGTGATAAGCAGGATGTGCTTATTGTGCGTGGGGGCAAGTTCAAGAAATCTGGAAAGAAGAGGAATGCTAAGAAAGGTGGAAACAAGGCCAGCCCAACTAAGCAAACTGGCGCCAAATCTGTAAAGAGGAAGGTCAGTCAACCCACTTCTGAATCCGAATGCTTCTACTGCAAGAAGAAGGGGCATTGGAAGAGAGATTGCTTGAAGCTAAAGGAAGATCAGAAGAACGGAACAGTCGTTCCATCTTCAGGTATTTTCGTTATAGACTGTATACTTGCTAATTCAACTTCTTGGGTATTAGATACAGGTTGTGGCTCACACTTATGTTCCAATCCACAGGGACTAAGAAGAAGTAGAAAGTTAAGCAAGGGTGAAGTCGACCTTCGAGTGGGAAATGGAGCACGGATTGCTGCATTAGCTGTAGGAACTTACTATTTGTCGTTGCCCTCCGGGCTAGTTTTGGAACTGGAAGAATGTTTCCATGTTCCAAGTCTTACTAAAAACATCATTTCAGTTTCTTGCTTAGATGCTAAGGGATTTTCCTTTTTAATAAAAGACAATAGTTGTTCGTTTTATTTTAAAGAGATGTTTTATGGATCTGCTAGATTAGTCAATGGACTTCATTTATTAGATCACGACAAACAAGTATATAACATAAATACCAAAAAGGCCAAAAAGGATGATTCAAATCTCACCTATCTGTGGCATTGTCGATTAGGCCATATAAACTTGAAACGCTTAGAAAGACTTCAAAAGGAAGGAATTCTAGAACCATTTGACTTAGAGGATTATGGTAAATGCGAATCATGTTTACTTGGCAAAATGACAAAGCAACCTTTCTCTAAAGTTGGAGAAAGAGCAAATGAACTATTGGGTTTAATCCATACAGATGTATGTGGACCAATGAGTACAAATGCTAGAGGTGGTTTCAGCTACTTTATCACTTTCACTGATGACTTCAGTAGATATGGTTATGTCTACCTAATGAAGCATAAGTCTGAATCCTTTGACAAATTCAAGGAATTTCAGAGTGAAGTAGAGAATCAATTAGGCAAGAAGATTAAGGCACTGCGGTCTGATAGAGGCGGTGAATATCTGAGCTATGAATTTGATGACCATCTGAAAGAATGTGGAATTCTATCAGAATTGACTCCTCCTGGAACACCACAATGGAACGGTGTGTCGGAACGGAGGAACAGAACCTTGCTAGACATGGTCAGGTCAATGATGGGTCAGGCCAAACTTCCATTAGAATTTTGGGGACATGCACTAAATACAGCTGCACTCACTATAAATAGAGCTCCGTCTAAAGCTGTCGAAAAGACTCCATATGAATTATGGTTTGGAAAGCCTCCAAATGTGTCTTTTCTTAAGATTTGGGGATGTGAAGTATACGTCAAACGATTAATTTCAGACAAACTTCATCCAAAATCTGACAAATGTATCCTTGTGGGCTATCCAAAGGAAACAAAGGGGTATTACTTCTACAATACATCTGAGAACAAGGTGTTTGTTGCTCGAGATAGTGTCTTTTTGGAGAAAGATCACATTTCCAAAATGACAAGTGGGAGAAAAGTAGACCTCGAAGAAATTCGAGTCGAACAACAAACTCTAGAGAATGCTCAAGATGACATTCAGGATGAAACTCAGAGATCTTTAGAAGAATCTGGTGAGAATCATGGTCAATCTAGAAATGTTACCCCGCGTAGATCGCAAAGATATAGATCTCAACCGGAAAGGTACTTAGGTATTTTGACGAACGAGAGCTATGACGTTCTATTACTTGAAAGTGATGAACCTGCGACTTACAAACAAGCTATGACGAGCCCTAGCTCCAAGCAATGGCAAGAAGCCATGCAATCTGAATTAGACTCCATGTCTGAAAACCAAGTATGGGATTTGGTCGATTTGCCAGATGGCTACCAAGCCATTGGAAGCAAATGGGTTTTCAAACTGAAAAAGGACAAGGATGGGAAACTTGAGGTTTTCAAAGCTAGATTGGTTGCAAAAGGTTACAGGCAAGTCCACGGTGTGGATTACGATGAAACCTTTTCACCAGTTGCAATGCTAAAGTCTATTCGGATAATGTTAGGAATCGCTGCATATTACGATTACGAAATATGGCAGATGGATTTCAAAACTGCTTTCTTAAACGGCGTTTTAACAGAAACTGTGTTTATGACACAGCCTGAAGGTTTTGAGGATCCAAAGAATGCTAAAAAGGTATGCAAGGTAAAGAAGTCAATCTACGGATTGAAGCAGGCATCAAGGAGCTGGAATATACGTTTTGATGAAGCAGTCAGTGACTTTGGTTTCATCAAGAACGCAGACGAATCTTGTGTATACAAGAAGGTCAGTGGGAGCAAAATTGCTTTCCTAGTATTATATGTCGACGACATATTACTTATCGGAAATGACATTCCTATGTTGAACTCTGTCAAGATTTGGCTTGGGAAATGTTTTTCGATGAAAGATCTAGGAGAAGCACATTAAATATTGGGCATCAAGATTTACAGAGATAGATCTAAAAGGATGATTGGACTTAGTCAAAGCACTTATATCAATAAGGTGCTTGATAGGTTCAAGATGGCGGACTCCAAGCGAGGCTACCTACCCATGTCTCATGGAATAACTCTAAGCAAGACTCAGTGCCCAAAAACACTTGATGAGCGTAGACGAATGAATGGGATTCCATATGCATCATTGATTGGTTCAATAATGTATGCTATGATATGTACACGCCCGGATGTTGCGTACGCACTCAGTGCTACGAGCAGACACCAGTCAGACCCAGAAGAGGCGCATTGGACTGCTGCCAAGAATATTCTGAAGTACCTGAAAAGGCACAAAGATGACTTCCTGGTCTATGGTGGAGATGATGAATTAATTGTTAAAGGCTATACGGACGCAAGTTTCCAAACCGACAAAGATGATTTCAGATCACAGTCTGGGTTTGTCTTCTACCTCAACGGAGGAGCAGTAAGATGGAAAAGTGCTAAGCAAAGCACCATTGCGGATTCTACAACTGAAGCGGAGTACATTGCTGCACATGAAGCAGCAAAGGAAGCTATATGGCTAAGGAAGTTCATAGGTGAACTTGGTGTAGTCCCCTCCATTAAAGGACCAATAGCCCTGTATTGTGATAATAACGGAGCTATTGCACAGGCAAAGGAGCCTAGACACCACCAGAGAGTCAAGCATGTACCTCGTAGATTTCACCTTCTACGAGAGTTCGTTGAAAGAAAAGAAGTCGAGATAAACAAGATTGGAACTGATGACAACATATCAGATCCATTGACTAAACCTCTGCCGCAGGCGAAGCACAACTCGCACACTGCAGCTATGGGAATCAAGCATATTGGAGAATGGCTTTGATGTCTCTGTTTAATGTTTTAAAGTTTTAGAGTTTAAATCTTTGTAAAACATTATTGGTTAATCATTCACAATAAATGAAAAGAATTCATTTTTCTATTTAATTTGTGGTTTATTAAATGATGAGTCCCTTCAATTTGACGATATATTCGAGATAGACTGTCAGGACCAGTCCTGTGACTAAGAAATGTCTATCAAGTGCACTTGAATGTCAAAGGTTGAAAATGGTCCCTAGTCGGAGTTTTCTATAAAATTGGACGCATAGAAAACGTTAGACGATTAGAATGCAAGATGACTAGTAGTTCTGTTTCTTGAACTATGTGGACATGGCAATGTCGAACTATGTGGACATGGCAATGTCATAATCATTTGCATAGATACTTACTTTGGGAAGACTAGTATCGGACAAGACCTATGAAACTTTACTGTAAGAGATGAAAATCTGTCATAAGTAAATTTCATTAAAATTATTAGACACTAAATCCTCAATACCTGAGTGATTTGAGATTACTTGTTTGAGAACTGGTTGCTTTGACGTTGACCAACCGTCGCACCGTAAAAGGAGGCTATAAAGGCAACGCTCAGGTAATCACTTATCAAACGAAGTCTAATCTCAAGATCGCAAGATTGGGATTGTCCTCCCATAAATCGGGATGAGATGCTTAAAAGTTGTACAAGGCCACTCGGAGAGCTAGAAACTGTGAAATGCATGGCCGTGCTTGGATGAATCATAGGCTATGATTATCTGTTTATTTGATCAGTTGAACTCTGAAACCGAGGAACACCTCTGGACATAATAAGGATGACAACTCTTATCTTATGTTCAAGAGCAAGCATCGAGCGACAAAGGAATTAGGAAATGCACACTTGTCCCTAAGGACAAGTGGGAGACTGAAGGAAATAATGCCCTTGGTCCAAGTATGCATTCAATGTTAAGTCTAATAAATGCGGTTCAGTATTAATTAACAAGTTAATAATTCAGTGAGATCAAGTGAGCTGAATGCCTAGCTAGAGGCCGCTTCAGTTCAAGTGGAATTAATGACATTAATCCACAGCTTACTCTTGACTGAACCCGTAGAGTCACACAAATAGTACGTAAACGGATCAAGTATTTAATGGCATTAAATACTCCAACTATGGATATTCGGAATCGACGGATCTTGGTTTCAGTGGGAGCTGAGATCGTCACAGGCAAGAAATGAATACTCCGGAAACGATGATATTGCCGGAAACGGAAATATGGATCGTATCGGAAATATAAATATTATCCAAGTCGTAGATGTTGCCGGAAACGGAAACATGGTACGTATCGGAAAATATTATCGGAAATGGAAATATTGCCGGAAACGGAAATATTGTCTGAATCGGAAATATTATCGGAATCGGAAAATAGTTCCGGAAACGGAAATATTAAATATTTGTTCGAAACGGAAATTAATTCCGGAATCGGAAATATTAAATATTGTTCGTATCGGAAATGAATTCCGGAATCGAGAATTTAATCGGAAGCGTATCGTACGAATTAGCATCGGACGAGGCCTGCCAGACGAAGGCCCAGCACGAAGCCGGGCCATCGCCCAGCAAGCCAAGCGCAACAACCACACGCCAAGCATACGACCAGGCCCAGCACAAAAGCCAGGCCCAGCCGAAGCTTGGGCGCGCGCGCGGGGCTGCGACGAGTGGGCTGGGGCTGTGCGTGGGCCGCAAGGCCTGCGTGCGGTGCTAGCGTATTACTCGAAGTGTGTTACTCGAATCCTAAGGCTACCGGGATTCGTCATATGATTAAATCTAATCCTAAAAGATTTAGTTTATTTAATTAGAGTCCTAGTAGGATTATAATTAAATAAATTAGTATCCTAATATGATTCCAAATCCTTTTCCATAACTCTATAAATAGGTGCCTAGGGTCACATATTTACAACGAGTTTTCAAGTATTCAAAAGTGAGTTATTGAGAGAAAAATTCAGTCACACAATTGCCTAAAAGTGCCGAAAATAATAGTACCTTAAGGGCGATTCTAGTTGGTCAATCTTAAGGCGGATCCGGACGTGCTGTGGCTATCTACGGAGGGACGACACTTGGAGTCCTAAAGACTTGTTCTTGTTCGGTTCGGGCGCAGCTAGGGAAGGCACGCAACAAAGAGTATGCATCTAAACTATGCTAAATGATTATGTGTAAATAATATGTTTTCCTGGCTTAATGGTTTTTTCCGCATGATTTATGAATTGTCATATGTATCATAACCTTACAGCATGTGCTTCGTAGATTTCACCTTCTACGAGAGTTCGTTGAAAGAAAAGAAGTCGAGATAAGCAAGATTGGAACTGATGACAACATATCAGATCCATTGACTAAACCTCTACCGCAGGCGAAGCACAACTCGCACACTGCAGCTATGGGAATCAAGCATATTGGAGAATTGCTTTGATGTCCTTGTGTGAGGGGGTCGAAAAAGCACGAGGCTAATGCGTGACCTCGTCCCTCGTGGGTGTGACGATTCTTTTTATTCAATCAAGTGTAATTGGATTTCCGGTGAGTTTACACCCAATTGACTAGTAATATAGGAGTCGCCATTCAGTTTTTAACAACAATGAGAAAAATTGACAAAACCCGGTTATCGTGACATAAAGGGAGTGCAATTATGTTTGACCACGACGGCCGTAGGTTCCCTTGTGATCCCTGGTGTGGGGATCTCTCAACATACACCCGCAAGGTAGAGATTGAGGGTTCGGGGGACTGTAACTACCGAGAGGAGTACTTCGCTCGTCGATAACTCCAGAGGCAGGATATCCTTACTAGCTCAGCAAAAATAATTGAAGGGACATGCGTTAACTATTAAACTAATCTGAGTTGATTTTAGCAATATGCAATATGCAACATATAATACTAGATCGATCGCGATTATCTGATTTAGATTGCATTAAGGGACCTAGCATGATAATCCAATTTCCCAAAAATATTATATTTGTTAGGCGTGATAGAACAATCAGATTTAGTTAGTTTAACAGTTCATAAAAAGGGCGAGGAAAGCAATTAAATCATCGAGAAGGGGCACATTACGACGCACCCTTGAGAGGTGCGTCACGGTTCTCAGAAAACTAACCACTTTGACCTTGCTATTTCTCCTTTTTATTTAACGAATCTCAAATTACGGGACAGGATACGTTCTGTTCGATTTATGGATCGATTACGACAGAACGCGTGAACAATTTCGCAGCGTGAGGCTTAGGCTAAGGGTTGGAGTCAATACTCAGAATATAATTGTGTGTGTTGTGTCCTTTTCACGTCGAATTTGGGGTTGTATTTATAGGGAAGAGTTCGTGGAAAGATAGAATTGCAGAGTTCTAATCCACAAAAATTAGGAAAAAACACGTACCCAAGTATTTGTTAGGTTATGATACATATGACAATTCATAAATCATGCGGAAAAACCATAAAGCCAGGAAAGCATATTATTTACACATAATCATTTAGCATAGTTTAGATGCATACACTTTGTTGCGTGCCCTCCCTAGCTGCGCCCGAACCGAACAAGAACAAGTCTTTAGGACTCCAAGTGTCGTCCCTCCGTAGATAGTCCACAGCACGTCCGGATCCGCCTTAAGCTTGACCAACTAGGATCACCCTTAAGGTACTTAGAATTTTCGGCACATATAGGCAATTATGTGACTGAATTTTTGCTCTCAAAAATCACTTTGAATACTTGAATTCTCTATACAAAATAATGACCCTAGGCCTTTATTTATAGAGGTATGGAAAGGGAATTGTAATCCTATTAGGATACGAATTAATTAAACTAGAATCCTAATAGAATTCTTATTTAATTAATTCATCCTTTTAGGTTTAGGAATTTAATCATATGTCGAAACCTGATAGCTTTAGGATTCGTATAGCACACAAACACACACACGCACGCACATCAGCCCACGAGGGGCGCCATGCGCGCGCGCGCAGCCCACGAGCTCGCAGCCCATTGCCACGAGGCCCACACGCTGCCGCAGCGTTGGCGCGCGCTGGGCCTGCCTTGCGCAGCCTTGGGTGGTGCGTTGTGGCGCGCTGGCTTGCTGGGCGATGGCCCGGCTTCGTGCTGGGCCTTCGTCTGGCAGGCCTCGTTCGATGCTAATTCGTACGATACGCTTCCGATTAATTTCCCGATTCCGGAATTCATTTCCGATACGAACAATATTTAATATTTCCGATTCCGCAATTAATTTCCGTTTCGAACAAATATTTAATATTTCCGTTTCCGGAATTATTTTCCGATTCCGATAATATTTCCGATACTGACAATATTTCCGTTTCCGGCAATATTTCCGATGCCGGCAATATTTCCATTTCCGATAATATTTTCCGATACGTACCATGTTTCCGTTTCCGGCAACATCTACGACTTGGATAATATTTATATTTCCGATACGATCCATATTTCCGTTTCCGGCAATATCATCGTTTCCGGAGTATTCATTTCTTGCCTGTGACGATCTCAGCTCCCACTGAAACCAAGATCCGTCGATTCTGAATATCCATAGATGGAGTATTTAATGCCATTAAATACTTGATCCGTTTACGTACTATTTGTGTGACCCTACGGGTTCAGTCAAGAGTAAGTTGTGGATTAATATCATTAATTCCACTTGAACTGAAGCGGCCTCTAGCTAGGCATTCAGCTCACTTGATCTCACTGAATTATTAACTTGTTAATTAATACTGAACCGCACTTATTAGACTTAACATAGAATGCATACTTGGACCAAGGGCATTATTTCCTTCCTGAGAATGGAGGATGGTGTCTATACCCGCTATGAAGAGAATGGAGGATGGTGTCTATAGCCATTTCCTGAGAAAATTGCTGATCCAGCCGACTCATATTCTCAATGAGTCCAATCATTTTGAGAACATGTGGACTTACGGGCTCGCCTTTCTTAAGCTTGGTCTCAAGAATTTGCCTATGAGTCTCGAATCTTTCGACTCGAGCCAGATCTTGGAACATGTTCTTCAACTCACTGATGATTGTGAAAGCATCTGAGTTGATGAACGTTTTCTGCAGATCTGCACTCATGGTGGCGAGCATTAGACATTTCATATCCTTGTTGGCATCAATCCAATGATTGAGGGCTGCCTGAGTGACCCCGTAGCCTGCGGCTTCGGGCATCGCATCTTCTAGGACATACTCCTTTTCTTCCTGCATAAGAACTATTTGCAAGTTCCTTTGCCAGTCAAGGAAGTTTTTCCCGTTCAACTTCTCCTTTTCGAGAATTGATCGAATGTTGAATGAATTGTTGTTTGCCATATTTAAAACTACAATTGAAAAGAATAAACAAATAAATAACCATTCACAGTTTCTCTTAATAAACTTAAATTCTAGCATACATGCATAATTCAATGTTCATTAAACATTTTATTCAAGTTATGTGTTCCGGCAGGTGTGAATAAAATGATTCCAAGATCCTAAAATCATTGAAGAACTAAGCACAGTTTGTTGACTCAATTCTAAAACATCTTAGGTAAGCAAAAGCCTTTTGCTAATAGTCTAGAAACTATTCTTGGTTGATAGGTACGTCTAAGAACTTATTAGGTAAACCTATCGATTTTGCCACGACATAAAAGGACTCCTTACTTATATCGTTGAGTTTCACCAAAACTAACATGTACTCACAATTATTTGTGTACCTTGCCCCTTTAGGACCAATAAGTAACACCTCGCTGAGCGAAAACTATTACTAGATTGATGTAAAGGATATCCAAGCAAGTGTATATTTTGGCATGGCACCTTTTAACTCAATTTTTAAGTTTGGAACTTAAGGCTCTTACTATGTTGGTTAGATTTTAAGTGAACTAAAATCCTTAATCATGCAACATAATCAAGCTTTTGATCTCATGCATTTTAAGACATATTTAAAAGCAATAAATAACTTAAAACATGCATAAGATAAATGTGATCTAGTATGGCCCGACTTCATCTTGAAGCTTTAACTTCAAAGTCCGTCTTGAAAATCTCCGTGGGAGGCACCATTTTCTTCAAATAGGATAAGCTATAATTAAAAACTAATTACAACTATTTGATGGTACGCAGACCATATTTGAATTGAAAAACAACTTTGGTACTTTAGACCAATTACATTCAAATTAATGGTACGCAGACCATATTTTCTATCCTATTTGGGCCATACTAGTCACTTCATAACCTGCAAAACAGTACATATACAATATATACCATTCACCCATTCATTATCATGAATGGCCCACATAGCTGGTTAGTAAAACACATTATGCATCACATAAACATTTGCAGCAATTAATCAAGGGCACCAATAATCTACAAATTATTCAGTCCTTATTAATTCTAATCAAGTTGTTTTAACCTTAAGGATTTGTAGACCTAATCAAGAGTTTATGACTAAAAAGGGCTCCCACTTAAACCAATAAATTCATATGCTTTACTAATTTTAAACATAAAAATGTATTTCTAGTCTAACCGGAAACATACAAATTTAATTAAAATTTAAAGCTCATATAAATTTATAATTGAATCCAAAAAGTTTAATTTAATTTCAGTCGTATTTAAATTAATTCATGATTTTAATTTTAGTAAAATAATTAGAATAAATAAAATTTATTATAATTACAATATTCAAAATTAAAATCCAAGAAAATAATTTAAATTATTAATTTTAAAATTAATTAAAATTACGTAAACTGAAAATTTCAAATTAAAATTTCAAAACGATCTAATCGCAACGCAACAATCCCACGCAACGCACGCCCATGGGCCACACGCACACAGCCATCGCTGGCCATGTGCGCGCAGCCCATGCGCTGCATCGCATCGCTGCTGCTCACCATCGCAAGGCATCACGCGAGCTGGTGCTCGCTGCGCGCGCCAGCGCTCGACGCAACAAACATGCTGCCGCAGCCCATCGCTGGGCGTAGCGCTCGTCGCACGTCGCAACAAGCAAGCTGCTCGCCATCGCTGGGCGCAGCGCTCGTCGCACGTCGCAACAAGCACGCTGCACGCCATCGCTGGGCGCAGCGCTCGTCGCACGTCGCAGCAAGCACGCTGCACGCCATCGCTGGGCGCAGCGCTCGTCACACGCACACTAGCGCTCGCTGCGCGCGAGGCTCTGCATGCTTGCGCGAGGCAGTGCGCGCTGTGGCGCAGCTCGCTTGCTGCCCACACGCGACTGCTCGTGCCTTGCTCTCGCCCTCTCCCATTTGCCCATCGCACACAGCCCACGACACAAGGAAGGGCTGCTGCCTTGCGCTCGTGCACCATGGCCTTGCTCATTGCATTCGTACCGCATGGGCGACGAGCTCCCTTGCTCGTCGTCACATGCCCGCACTATACAACACCCCTTAAGGGTAACACGTAGCGTCCATTGCTTTGTGTGTGCAAGTTATATGAGCGAATCGCATAAAAATTTAAAATTTATATTTAAAATTAATGACAAATTAATAAATAATATTAATTTCATAATTTTAGGGCGAAAAATCGAAAATTTATTATTTAATTGATTTCCGATTAACATGGATTCAAGTCTAGGTCATAAAAATTTAAAATTTAACATAAATTTACAATTTTTATGGTGGTTTTTAATCATAGGTATCTAATTAAATTATAACTAATTATGAAAATCAAATTAATTCTAAATTATTCCAATTTTCAGCAAATTAATCATAATTACAAATTAGATTGGATAATTAACAAGGCTAGGCATTCAAACTTGTTAAACATATACAGTAGGTCAATCAAATATTCAAGATTTATCAACAAGAATCGCAAATATTTAATTTAACATCTTAAATTTACGAAATTTTGCATTCGAAAAACTAAAACCTCCAAAAAGTCATAGTTAGGCTTCGAATTTGAGAATTCTGGGTTCGGCCGAAATTTTTTATTTTTGTCAAAATTTTAGAATGCCTTTTACATGCGGAATTGACACACAAATCACTCGATTTGGATGAGTAACGAAGAAACTGCCGAAAAACTGCGTACGTATAATTAAATAAACGCAATTTGCAATTAATTAACAATTACGAAAATTAATCACCCCTTTTAATTCTTGCAAATTTGCAATATTTAACCATGTTCATGCAATTTAGATTATGAAAATAATAAGAGGCTCGTGATACCACTGTTAGGTTATGATACATATGACAATTCATAAATCATGCGGAAAAAACCATAAAGCCAGGAAAGCATATTATTTACACATAATCATTTAGCATAGTTTAGATGCATACACTTTGTTGCGTGCCCTCCCTAGCTGCGCCCGAACCGAACAAGAACAAGTCTTTAGGACTCCAAGTGTCGTCCCTCCGTAGATAGTCCACAGCACGTCCGGATCCGCCTTAAGCTTGACCAACTAGGATCGCCCTTAAGGTACTTAGAATTTTCGGCACATATAGGCAATTATGTGACTGAATTTTTGCTCTCAAAAATCACTTTGAATACTTGAATTCTCTATACAAAATAATGACCCTAGGCCTTTATTTATAGAGTTATGGAAAGGGAATTGTAATCCTATTAGGATACGAATTAATTAAACTAGAATCCTAATAGAATTCTTATTTAATTAATTCATCCTTTTAGGTTTAGGAATTTAATCATATGTCGAAACCTGATAGCTTTAGGATTCGTATAGCACACAAAAACACACACGCACGCACAGCAGCCCACGAGGGGCGCCATGCGCGCGCGCGCAGCCCGCGAGCTCGCAGCCCATTGCCACGAGGCCCACACGCTGCCGCAGCGTTGGCGCGCGCTGGGCCTGCCTTGCGGTGGGCCTGGCGCAGCCTTGGCTGATGCGTTGTGGCGCGCTGGCTTGCTGGGCGATGGCCCGGCTTCGTGTTGGGCCTTCGTCTGGCAGGCCTCGTCCGATGCTAATTCGTACGATACGCTTCCGATTAATTTCCCGATTCCGGAATTCATTTCCGATACGAACAATATTTAATATTTCCGATTCCGGAATTAATTTCCGTTTCGAACAAATATTTAATATTTCCGTTTCCGGAATTATTTTCCGATTCCGATAATATTTCCGATTCTGACAATATTTCCGTTTCCGGCAATATTTCCGATTCCGGCAATATTTCCATTTCCGATAATATTTTCCGATACGTACCATGTTTCCGTTTCCGGCAACATCTACGACTTGGATAATATTTATATTTCCGATACGATCCATATTTCCGTTTCCGGCAATATCATCGTTTCCGGAGTATTCATTTCTTGCCTGTGACGATCTCAGCTCCCACTGAAACCAAGATCCGTCGATTCCGAATATCCATAGATGGAGTATTTAATGCCATTAAATACTTGATTCGTTTATGTACTATTTGTGTGACCCTACGGGTTCAGTCAAGAGTAAGCTGTGGATTAATATCATTAATTCCACTTGAACTGAAGCGGCCTCTAGCTAGGCATTCAGCTCACTTGATCTCACTGAATTATTAACTTGTTAATTAATACTGAACCGCACTTATTAGACTTAACATAGAATGCATACTTGGACCAAGGGCATTATTTCCTTCAGTATTTTCAGCGCCCAGGCCTGGGCGTCAAAGATTTCGGCGCCCAGCTCTGGGCGTTGAAAATAGGATCCAGGCAATTTCAGCGCCCAGGGCTGGGCGTTGAAATTGCTGTTTGGGCCGTTTCTTTGTCAGATTCGGATTCCTAGAATCCGGAGTGTTTGAGATTTAATCGAGTCTTTCATTGTGTATCAACTTTATGACGGAATGCGTCTGGGCACGTTACGTACTCTAGGCTCGTTAGGATTTTAATTAATACGTAACTCTTATTTCCGAATCATATTAGGAATAGGATTCTCGCAGTTTTCTATCTCATTTAGGATTTATGTTGGAGTGCAACACCTAATTCTGACAGGTTTCTATCTTTTATGACTTGCCACTTTTAGAAGCTACCCTTTACGGCGGTTACTATTTTTAGCAGGTTTCCATAAATAGCAGGTTTCTATAAATAGCAGGTTTCGGGTGAAATGAAAAGGGGAATTGAGATTCGTTATTTTATAAGAGATGCGTTGTCAAGTGGAGATTTATGTTTTCATCATCGAACCTTTCCCTTTCGGGAATGGGGACAAAAGTAGGTGTCTACAGTTAGCCCCCACTTTGACTGAGTCTTGGAGTAAGACGATGGTCAAAGTATTAGGCGGAGTGCGCCACACAAGTCATGGTGACCTGTTTTTGCGAGGGTCTCACGAGCCCCCGAGTGATAACATTGGACTTAAGGGTCATCACTTGAAGTGTCGACATATCCCTCACGTGTCATTGGGATTTGTCAACGGATAGTATAGAAACTCCCTCACTTTGTCATTGGAAGTATCTAAAGAAGCGTAGAAACTCCCTCACTTTGTCATTGGGAGTAGCTACAGATGTTTTCGAAATCAAAGCTATAAAGTGTAATTGGGCCAAGCCAAGCCCAATCACGAGGTAAAAATGTTTTTAAAGATTCTCATTTTCAGGGCTAGCTAAACGAGAAAACCCCCTTGTTTTTATGGGACGTAAAACGAAGGAAAATCCAGCACATCGCTCTTTTTTGGAAAAAACGGAAAACCAATCCTTTTAATTTTTGGAAAAGGGAAAACCAGAAAAAGTTATCGCTGCAGCGACTAAGGACCTGCGCGGTTAGTGACGCAGACCCAGCCGGCTAAAGATGGCGAACCTATCCGCTAAGGGTGGACACCCCGTCCGATAGAAGTGGACGAATCTGTTTTTGAAATTTGAAAATAAGGACCTACGCGGTTTGTGACGTAGACCCCGCCGGCTAAAGATGGCGAGCCTTTCCGCTAAGAGTGGACACCCCGTCCGATAGAAGTGGACGAATCTGTTTTTGAAATTTGAAAATAAGGACCTACGCGGTTTGTGACGTAGACCCCGCCGGCTAAAGATGGCGAACCTGTCCGCTAAGGGTGGACACCCCGTCCGATAGAAGTGGACGAATCTATTTTGAAATTTGTTTGTGCTTTTTTGAAAATAAGGACCTACGTGGTTTGTGACGTAGACCCCGCCGGCTGAAGATGGCGAGCCTATTTTAAATTTGAAGACTTTATTTTTCGAAAACTGAGGACCTGCGCGGCTAGTGACGCAGACCCCGCCCGCTGAAGGTGGGCGAGCCCTGTCCGCTGAGGGTGGACGTCCCTGAATTCGTTTTTTTTTATTTGGAACTCGCGTGGTTCGTGGCGCGATCTTGCCCAATTGAGGTGGGCAAGTCGTGATTCCTTTTGAGAATTTCTTTTATTCATTCTTGCAAGAGCGAATTCTTTCGAGGGATGCTCGGATTTAGTTGTAACCTGAATGTGGGTTGACAACGTGCTTAGACGGACCATTGTCTTGTGGTCATCATCTTTCATGGTTTTGAGCTAGTGTTTATGGCTCAATCTTGCCACCACCCGGGTCCTTGATTGGGGGACCATGTATAAGTATCAACGACGACCTTTGTCTTGAGGTCGTAAACCGGTTCTTTTTCTTTTGAGATTATCCAAACACGGGACTTTGTACAGCGTAGTCTGGGAATATTGTTTTTAACTTTGCATACTCTTTTTTTGAAATATATATTTTCTTTCGAGCCACCAAGTACTCGTGCTTGGCGGTCAGTTCTTGTCAAAGAGGTTCT
This sequence comes from Spinacia oleracea, assembly GCF_020520425.1. NCBI lineage: Eukaryota > Viridiplantae > Streptophyta > Magnoliopsida > Caryophyllales > Amaranthaceae > Spinacia > Spinacia oleracea. The sequence goes on along the minus strand of NC_079489.1, from coordinate 38,818,048 downwards.
TTGGGGATACGCATTCTGTAATGTCCTTGATCGTGTTTGGGATTGTGCTCATAAGTGCGAGCGATCTTTGTAGTGGTGTGCTACTTTTAACAAAGCCGTGAGGTGCGACTTTCAGTAAAGAAATCGGCAATTTTCAAGTCAAATGAATATGGCAGGGCCCTATAGAAGTCAGAGCCTTTCCTGGGTCTGGGATCATTTTCGGCGCCCAGGTCTGGGCGTTGAAATAATTTACGCTCAGGTGGGGCGTTGAAAGTGTTGTTTGGGCTGGTCTTTTGATGACACAGTTGGCCTCTTGTTCGTTCGTTTTCTTTTCTTTTGTTTTTTCTTCATTTTTAGAACGTGATGATTTTCTTGAGAAGCCGTAGCCAATTGGTGGACTACGGTGCTTGTCGCTTTGGGGTGATTATTTTAAGGAACTGTTGCTCTTTTAAGGCGTACAATTATTGCAACAGTTGGGCGAGTCTATATGGCCCGAGGAACATACCTTGAGGCGTAAGATCTTGATCGCTCTTGTATATATTTTTCTTTTGAACGCGTTCGTGAATGTTCGATACTTAGAATGATGATATGTATGTGCGAACGAGCGTTCATAGAATGGCCGTTGTGTACGGTCCATTAATCAGTTTGCTTGAATCATATTTTTTTTGAGCAATGACTGATTTTGAATAGTTTGCTTAGAAGCTTGATAGGGTTCAGGCCCATTCATGAAGTGGGCTCAAACACCGTGCCCTTTCGATTGTTCAAACATTTGCTTCGAGATTTTTTATTTTGTTATGGTTGTTTCGTAGCTTGGAGCCCCCAAGTATGCATGTTGGGATGCTTCCTTTTGGCGTATGATTTTTGTAGGTTCTTTCAAGAAAGATGCCTTGGGGTTCCGCTCGTGTAGGTGCAGCTATCCCATCCATGGTAGGTAATATTTTGCTACTTTTATTCCTTAATGTAGAAGTCGTGTGGCTTGCATGATAAGTAGTCTTTGCCTCTTTTACACATGCTCTTGGTCGTGCCTACATTAGTGCAATATGCCTTACTCTCCTTTTTTAGACTTGTACCGTGGGATGGTTGAACTTATGGTGCGACGTAGGCTTGTGTGGCCTAACAGCGTGTCTTAGAACATTCCCCCAGGCGTTGGGATATCATTATTATTTTTGCATTGGAGTACTTCATCATGCCTCGTTCAGGTGTTCGAACAAGTGTAGCACCTTCTGCGTGGGTTTGCACGGCTTATTACTTCGTTCGATGCGAGGGTTCATAGGTGTTTCTTTCTCTTTTTTTTTATCTGGGCAAAACTTGGCTAGCAAAAAGATTCAGCGCCCAGGCAGGGGCGTTAAAGATATCGGCGCCCAGCTCTGGGCGTTGAAAATGATTTCTGAGTATATTTTGACAGCTCTTATCCTTGATTCTTTTTTCTTTCGCTTTTGCTTTGGAACGAGGTAGACTGTGTAACGGGCGCTTGTAGGGCGAGCGTTATGTGCAGTAGTTTGATCGGAGTTTTGGTGACTCGCGATTTTCAGTTACCCTTGTTAGTGGGGTGACTTTATATATTCTAAGTAGCGCTTAGAATTTGGGAGGGGTTGTAGCCATTCTGAGGTCCGTTTTGCACGATTAAAGCTTAGGATTGAGCCCCTAAGACATATGTATAGCATTAGCGTCGAGAATTTGCGATAAATTCGTCATTTCGAGCATTTTTAGAGTATTTTTCTCAAGCCCCCAATTGTAGCTACGGGATTAGCTTGGTGCTATAATGCTTTGCATACGTCTTTATGCATTCATGGTGACATGGATCATGAATAGTTTGAACCAGACTCGTTTAGTGCGAGGTACGTTCGAGTAGTGACCTGCTACTTCTCTTGTAAATGTCGTATTGTGCGACATTGCCATGGTCAAGGTAGTCACATGTCGAAGTGTGCCTTGACCAAAAGCTAGGTGCCTTTCTTTACCCATAATCATATTTAAAAATCTTTTTGACTCACTTGCAACGTTGAGATAAACGCATATTTAGCTTAAACCAACGACATTTTATTATGTTCGAAAAAGTCTTTTAAAAATCATTTGAAAATTATTTAAAATCCGAGTCCTACTGTGTACAATCCGAGGTGTCCTAAGTAGGTTGACTTATAGAAGGGTTCGTACAGGATTACATGAGTGAATCAAAATACTGTTACGATTTTTGGAATGCTGTCTAAGGGTTTGCTGGGAGCCAGGGTGCAGGCGTCAAGATATACTTGTGCCCGTTTGGCATAAGCTTTAGGCTTTTAGGGCCGTCTTTTCCAGAATTGCGGGAATATAAATCGTTTTCAAATTGACTTAGATTTACTTGGTGTATGTCTGTACAAAAGGTCAAGGTATACTTAGTTCTTTCCCTAGCTCTTCCATTTCAATTTTTTAGCCCCCAGTTGCTATTATGTCTTCCCATTAATGATGCTTTTAGATTTCGATTTTAGATGCCCGTGTCATATGTCTGAGTAGGGTGAGCCTTGGTTAAGTGCCGAGTCCTATTGACAATGTCTGTCATTTTTTTTTCAAAGGGGATTCGCAAGCATTTGAATTACCATGAACGGGTGCCCTGAGTTCGAAGGAACAATGGGGCAATGCCGTAGAACAATTCTTTTTTTTTTGCAAGCTTACTGCCTTTACTACTTGTTGGCGATCATGACTGTGTCTAGTGGTGAAAGAAGGTCTTTAAGCGAACGACTATGTCTAGTGGTGAAAGAAAGTCTTTAAGTGAGTTAGTTCACTTTAGGGAGGGTCAAGTCGAGTACTTTAGAGGTCATGGACGCTTGCGCTAGCCCCCATTCAATTGAGGCAAAGCGATTTTTTTGAGTCTTGGCTAAGTGCCTAGGAGTGTGAGTGCTCCTTCTGGCAAGGGTACGTGCCCTTATTATTTTTCGATGTGTGCTTGTTTTGGCATCTTGATGATTTGGATTCTTCCTTTGACTTAAATTTTTCTTTCGACTTGGGTTGCAAGTAATTAAATTTCAATAAGGGACTCTATTTCTTATTCTTGTTATTCTATAGGCTCTTATCATTTTTGCAAATTGGTTGGACCGAATCATGGATTGCCTACGTATCCGCCTTAAATAGATTTAATTTGGAATCAGGTCTTGCGTAGTTCTTAGCCAGAAAATGGTTTCTTAGAATGCCGAATTCGATAAGTATGTTCTGAGATGGAAACATATTATTTGAAACGGTAGAATAAGTGAAGTTTATTGTTATTTTAATCTGCTGCCTTGCCGTAAGCCAGAAATTTGTTTTATATATTTTTTTGAGTACATGTATTTTTTGGTGGTACGTATGTTTGAATACGTGTTGTACCCCTCCAAGTGTTCGTTATCTTTCCGTGTATGTGCGGATAAAATGACGAGCACTTCTGGACAAATTTTAGCAAGCAGAGAGATTCGGCGCCCAGGCAAGGGCGCTAAAGATTTCGGCGCCCAGCCCTGGGCGCTGAAAATGACTTCTGGGCGGATCTTTTTTGGTGCGCTAAATGCTTCTTTTTCTTTTTAGACTAACTTTAGAGGCGCTTTGCAAAGTTCCTTTTTTATTATTTATTACTTTATTTTTTTTCTTAGGTTGAGCGTAGAATGTACTTTCCATTTGTCTTCTTTTTTATTCGTGACTCAAGACAGCTTCAAAGATGGGTTGAATGAGTTGGGATAAGTTGTATAGGTATTGGTCAAGCATGAGGATTATATCTGCTAGGACTCATAATTTGCAGCCTCAATCTAGTGTCATGAGTTTACATCAACCAAGGCCGATGAGTAGCGTGGGGACGGCTCAAGGGTATATCAACAGGATATATCCAAACAAGTTATATGGTCATTATGCTAATGGTGGTGTAAGAGCAGGTTTGTACTTTGGAAATGATGGGCATGACGCACGTGTCAATGGTCGTGCGTGGTTTGCGGTTGATAATAAGTTCAAAAACAAGAGTTGAGGTAATGGTTTCTTGGGTTATGGCAATGAGAAAATGGATGGGTTAAATGAGCTGAACAGGGGCCCAGAGCGAAGGCGTCTAAGAACATAAGGATTGGAAAGGGTAGACACCGTAGAACTTTATGCTTTGGACTGGTTGACTCAATTCTTCCTTCGTTTACTTGGGTAAATTTCGCACTTTGGGAGGTACGGGCTAAGTATTTCATGGCTCGCTCTTTTCGCTCTCCCTTTTCTCTTTCTATTTTTTTCTTTTTGCTCGGGATCTCTCCCCAACATAAATCCTTCAATCAATTTGGGCTAAAAGGTAGATGGTTGTGGTCTTTGAGTCACGAGGCGAGACTGAGTGAGCCTCGTTTGGTAGGCCTATAGTGGACCTTTAATTTTAGTAGGCCTAGGGTGGACCTTTAATTTTAGTAGGCCTAGGGTGGACCTTTAAATTGTCTTACTTTGCAAGCGTATTTAGTCGTTTCTTAAAATGTGCAAATAGCGTAGATTCAAAATGTTGTTTTTACCTTATTGAATTTTAACGAAAGAATTACATCGAAAATAATTTTTTTTGCTTCTTTTCAGATTCCAGTTTCTGGGATTTAATTGGAAGTTGTGATTTAGACTCAAACTTTCATTAATCTTTCTGATTATAACCCGTGTATGAATACAAGGAGGTGGCCTAGACTCAAAATAATGACATGGCGTAAGCCTATAAGACTTGACCAAGCGACTCTCAGACTTAGGCTAATTGGACCATAACTTTCGTTGGTTGACACTTTAGATTTTAACCCTTGGGTGTTCATTTGTCATGCGCCATTTTGCTTAATGTTGGCAAGGTAGTTAATTGGGGAGATCGAATTTTTATTTTTGCAAGACTATAATCATTAGTGCAGCTTCCCTCTTAGTGTGTATTGCTTTACCCCAAGGGTAGCCTTATGGTATGCCGATTTGGGTATTTTCATGGTTGGTCATTTTGCATTCATGGAAAATCTTTTAGTCCGTACTTAGTAGTATTTCAAGGAGCGAGTGACTCGAGAGGACTATGATAGTCGTGACCTAATGTGATTATAAGCCTCGAGGCCATTAATTTTTTTCTTTGCCAATGGTATTGACACCTTAGGTTCACTTTGGGGGTTGTGCGACTATGGGGGAATGATTTTCAGAATGTGACCGTTTCCATTTTGCAAATACATAACATATTCTTTTTATGGGTGAGAGAGAGTATTGAGGCCGTAGACTCTTAGCAAGGGATGACAATTACATATAGGTGCTTATTGATTTAAATGTTAGGAAGGGAGACTCAATATGGTTTAACCTTTTAACTTGCAGAACGACACCAAGCATTAGGACCGATTCTATGGATAAGACAACTAAGACTTAGGATTTGGATTGTACTTTGGCATAGCCTAGTCTAGACTCGGATTTATTTATTTTTTTATTTGAACATTTATTTTTTCTTTGAAAACTTCATTAGAACATTATTTTTTGAATACTTTGCCCATGTGACATTCAAGGTTATTTCAATTAGCGTGCTCGGTTTTGGGAGCCGAACATTGCCGTCGTAGGAGGCCTAACAACGACGCAAAAAGTTATTTATTTTTATTTTTTAGTCGCTTTTAGAATCGAGTGCCTTTTCATACGCCCTTGCAGCAATTTTTACGAAAAGTTTTTTTTTTGCTACGTGTTTTCTTTTTTCGCGGGCACCGAGGCTGCTGCGCCTGACCAGAAGGCCAAACAGCAACTTCAGCGCCCAGCGAGAGGCGTGAGAAATTCTGGCGCCCAGCCAGGGGCGCTGAAAATGCGTCCCCGACTGGTGCTCGATTTCTGTTTGCGTATATTTTTTGTTTATGCGACTTGATTTTGCGCGCTTGCCTTATAACGTCCTTTACGCGTTGTATAGCGTTTGTGGGATTCGTTATGGGCCATCCCGAACGTCGCTTATTTTTGTGGCGATCGTTCGGGTTTGCGGAACGCGTATTTCGGTATAACTCTTTGGCAAATTAGTCTATGAATGTTTGGGCAATGTTTAAGGTCGTTGGTTTTCTAGGATAGTTTGTCACACACAATCACATATTTCGCTACACATAACTAACGTTCATCATGAGGCGATAATAACATGTCATGTAGTTTATGATAGGCTTCTATGGGTAGTCATTTGCGCCTGGCTTGGTACCGCTTCTATCGTAGATCCAACACATGCCCCGGTCGAGGTAGTGTCTTCAACAGACGAATTTCGCTCAAGAGGCCAACCCGCAAGTGCAAGCCAAGGGGGCATGCAGGCGAGAGGGACCTAATGAGTGAGCGATTGGGTTCGGGATAGGTGTACTACCTGCACAAGTACCGAGTGGGCAACATGCGCGGCGTATGCACCCCCCTATTGGCGGAAAAAGGTATCCTTAGTCCCAACTCCCGAGGGAGCCGAGATTCGTTATGCGGTTCTGCCCGTTCACATTAATATGCTGATTTTCAGGTCGTCCCAACTTGATGGGGAAATAAACGCGGGGTAGGATCGTTTCACCCTTCGGCTATTTTGATTACCTACAAGCACGAGTATTTCCTTCACTATCCCAGTGGAGTCGCCACTGTGAGGGGGTCGAAAAAGCACGAGGCTAATGCGTGACCTCGTCCCTCGTGGGTGTGACGATTCTTTTTATTCAATCAAGTGTAATTGGATTTCCTGTGAGTTTACACCCAATTGACTAGTAATATAGGAGTCGCCATTCAGTTTTTAACAACAATGAGAAAAACTGACAAAACCCGGTTATCATGACATAAAGGGGGTGCAATTATGTTTGACCACGACGGTCGTAAGTTCCCTTGTGATCCCTGGTGTGGGGATCTCTCAACATACACCCGCAAGGTAGAGATTGAGGGTTCGGGGGACTGTAACTACCGAGAGGAGTACTTCGCTCGTCGATAACTCCAGAGGCAGGATATCCTTACTAGCTCAGCATAAATAATTGAAGGGACATGCGTTAACTATTAAACTAATCTGAGTTGATTTTAGCAATATGCAATATGCAACATATAATACTAGATCGATCGCGATTATCTGATTTAGATTGCATTAAGGGACCTAGCATGATAATCCAATTTCCCAAAAATATTATATTTGTTAGGCGTGATAGAACAATCAGATTTAGTTAGTTTAACAGTTCATAAAAAGGGCGAGGAAAGCAATTAAATCATCGAGAAGGGGCACATTACGACGCACCCTTGAGAGGTGCGTCACGGTTCTCAGAAAACTAACCACTTTGACTTTGCTATTTCTCCTTTTTATTTAACGAATCTCAAATTACGGGGCAGGATACGTTCTGTTCGATTTATGGATCGATTGCGACAGAACGCGTGAACAATTTCGCAGCGTGAGGCTTAGGCTAAGGGTTGGAGTCAATACTCAGAATATAATTGTGTGTGTTGTGTCCTTTTCACGTCGAATTTGGGGCTGTATTTATAGGGAAGAGTTCGTGGAAAGATAGAATTGCAGAGTTCTAATCCACAAAGAATTAGGAAAAAACACGTACCCAGGTATTTTCAGCGCCCAGGCCTGGGCGTCAAAGATTTCGGCGCCCAGCTCTGGGCGTTGAAAATAGGATCCAGGCAATTTCAACGCCCAGGGCTGGGCGTTGAAATTGCTGTTTGGGCCGTTTCTTTGTCAGATTCGGATTCCTAGAATCCGGAGTGTTTGAGATTTAATCGAGTCTTTCATTGCGTATCAATTTTATGACGGAATGCGTCTGGGCCCGTTACGAACTCTAGGCTCGTTAGGATTTTAATTAATACGTAACTCTTATTTCTGAATCATATTAGGAATAGGATTCTCGCAGTTTTCAATCTCATTTAGGATTTATGTTGGAGTGCAACACCTAATTCTGACAGGTTTCTATCTTTTATGACTTGCCACTTTTAGAAGCTACCCTTTACGGCAGTTACTATTTTTAGCATGTTTCCATAAATAGCAGGTTTCTATAAATAGCAGGTTTTGGGTGAAATGAAAAGGGGAATTGAGATTCGTTATTTTATAGGAAATGCGTTGTCAAGTGGAGATTTATGTTTTCATCATCGAACCTTTCCCTTTCGGGAATGGGGACAAAAGTAGGTGTCTACACCTTGTTTGATGTTTTAAAGTTTTAGAGTTTAATACTTTGTAAAACATTATTGGTTAATCATTCACAATAAATGAATAGAATACATTTTTCCATTTAATTTGTGGTTTATTAAATGATGAGTCCCTTCAATTTGACGATATATTCAAGATAGACTGTCAAGACCAGTCCTGTGACTAAGAAATGTCTATCAAGTGAACTTGAATGTCAAAGGTTGAAAATGGTCCCTGGTCGGAGTTTTCTATAAAATTGGACGCATAGAAAACGTTAGACGACTGGAATGCAAGATGACCAGTAGTTCTGTTTCTTGAACTATGTGGACATGGCAATGTCGTAATCATTTGCATAGATACTTACTTTGGGAAGACTAGTATCGGACAGACCTATGAAACTTTACTGTAAGAGATGAAAATCTGTCATGAGTAAATTTCATTAAAATTATTAGACACTAAATCCTCAATACCTGAGTGATTTGAGATTACTTGTTTGAGAACTGGTTACTTTGACGTTGACCAACCGTCGCACCGTAAAAGGAGGCTATAAAGGCAACGCTCAGGTAATCACCTATCAAACGAAGTCTAATCTCAAGATCGCAAGATTGGGATTGTCCTCCCATAAATCGGGATGAGATGCTTAAAAGTTGTACAAGGCCACTCGGAGAGCTAGAAACTGTAAAATGCATGGCCGTGCTCGGATGAATCATAGGCTATGATTATCTGTTTATTTGATCAGTTGAACTCTGAAATCGAGAAACACCTCTGGACATAATAAGGATGACAACTCTTACCTTATGTTCAAGAGCAAGCATAGAGCGACAAAGGAATTAGGTAAATGCACACTTGTCCCTAAGGACAAGTGGGAGACTGAAGGAAATAGTGCCCTTGGTCCAAGTATGCATATAATATTAAGTCTAATAAATGCGGTTCAGTATTAATTAACAAGTTAATAATTCAGTGAGATCAAGTGAGCTGAATTCCTAGCTAGAGGCCGCTTCAGTTCAAGTGGAATTAATGATATTAATCCACAGCTTACTCTTGACTGAACCCGTAGGGTCACACAAATAGTACGTAAACGGATCAAGTATTCAATGGCATTAAATACTCCATCTATGGATATTCGGAATCGACGGATCTTGGTTTCAGTGGGAGGTGAGATCGTCACAAGCAAGAAATGAATACTCCGGAAACGATGATATTACCGGAAACGGAAATATGGATCGTATCGGAAATATAAATATTATCCAAGTCGTAAATGTTGCCGGAAACGGAAGCATGGTACGTATCGGAAAATATTAATGGAAATGGAGAATCGGAAATATTGCCGGAAACAGAAATATTGTCAGAATCGGAAATATTATCGGAATCGGAAAATAAATCCGGAAACGGAAATATTAAATATTTGTTCGAAACGGAAATTAATTCCGGAATCGGAAATATTAAATATTGTTCGTATCGGAAATAAATTCCGGAATCGGGAATTTGATCGGAAGCGTATCGTACGAATTAGCATCGGACGAGGCCTGCCAGACGAAGGCCCAGCACGAAGTCGGGCCATCGCCCAGCAAGCCAGCGCGCCACAACGCACCAGCCAAGGCTGCGCCAGGCCCACCGCAAGGCAGGCCCAGCGCGCGCCAAGGCTGCGGCAGCGTGTGGGCCTCGTGGAAATGGGCTGCGAGTGCTCGCGGGCTGCGCGCGTGCGCATGGCGCCCCTAGTGGGCTGTTGTGCGTGCGTGTGTGTGTTTGTGTTCATATACGAATCCTAAAGCTATCAGGATTCGATATATGATTAAATTCCTAATCCTAAAAGGATAAATTAATTAAATAAGAGTTCTACTAGGATTCTAGTTTAATTAATTTGTATCCTAGTAGGATTCCAGTTCCTTTTCCATACCTCTATAAATAGGTGCCTAGGGTCATAATTTATAGACACAATTGAAGTATTCTAAAGGTAAGATTTTGAAGAAAAAAATTAGCCATACACTTGCACCTAATAGCCGAAATTCCTAAGCAACCTTAAGGGAGATTCTAGTAGGTCAAGCTTAAGGTGGATCCGGACGTGCTGTGGACTATCTACGGAGGGACGACACTTGGAGTCCTAAAGACTTGTTCTTGTTCGGTTCGGGCGCAGCTAGGGAGGGCACGCAACAAAGTGTATGCATCTAAACTATGCCAAATGATTATGTGTAAATAATATGCTTTCCTGGCTTTATGGTTTTTCCCCATGATTTATGTTTTGTCATATGAATCATAACCTAACACGTGTTGCGTCGTGGCTGCTGCCCCTGGGCGAGCTTGGTGCGTCGTGGCGCAGCGTGCTGCTACCCACACGCATCGTGCTCTTGCTGTGTGCCCATGCCCTCGCCCATCGCCCTGCACGCACGCCTAGGCGCAGGGCCTTGCGTGCCGCATAGCTCGTTGCTCGCTGCATTCGTACCGCACGGGCGACGAGCTCCCTTGCTCGTCGTCGCGTGCCCGCACTATGCAACACCCCTTTAGGGTAACACGTAGCTTCCATTGCTTTGTGCGTGCAACATTTATGGGCGTTTTCATAAAAAAATAAATTTTTTTTAATTTAAAATTAATGACAAATTAATAAATCATATTAATTTCATAATTTTAGGGCGAAAAATCGAAAATTTATTAATCAATTAATTTCCGATTAACATGGATTCAAATATAGGTCATAAAAATTTAAAATTTAACATAAATTAACAATTTTTATGGTGGTTTTTAATCATGTGTACCTAATTAAATTATTAATTAATTATGAAAAACAAATCACACTACTACAAAAATGTCCAAAGAGACCTAAAAAAACAGATCCATTAGAGTACTTAACGGGTCTCTTTACTTAATCAGACCTCGTGATACAAATCAGAGGTCTCTTATGTTATCTGGGCGCAAAAAAGAGACCCGTTAGCTTAGAAAGGAGATTTCTCGTAGAGGCGGGGTCCACTAATAAAAAATGAAGAGACCCGTTATCTCCTATAACAGGTCTGCTCCTCAATTAAATTATTATTAGAAGGTCAGAAATCATAACCCCTACTTCTCTCTCCCTTCCCTGTACAGCGAAAATAAAACCCCAAATACCTCAATTTCAGATCTGATTAAATTCGCAGAGAATTCATTCATCTCTCAAACTTCTCACTCCGTTATTCTCAATCGAAATCCCCAATTTATATTCTTGCAGATCACCAATTTCTGCAGCTCATCGAAATTGAATAAAAGAACCCTAATTTTCGAAATATAAATTTCAATTTCCGACTTTAATTCATACAATAGTTTCCAATTTTTCCATTGTAAAGTTTATCAACCTTGGAGGTTTCGTATGGTGAGTAAGTCGCGGAGCTCAAACAACAACTAACAGAGCAAGGTATATCTGCACTTTATTTTTCATGTTTTTTTTTCCGCCATGAATTTGATTTGGTTTCTAAGGTTTTTTAAATATATTATTTAGTAATTAGTTTGTTCTTGAACGTGTTTGCTTGATAATCTGATTTTTATACAGGCGTATGAAATTTGGTTGATTGGCAGCTATTGTACAGACATGTTAATTTGATTTGGAAGTTTGAAGTGAGGTAAAAATTAGATATTTTTTCGTATAATTTGGTATCATTGAAGATTGTAAATTTGTATATTTTTAATTGGATTTGATATTGACTTTGTATGGTAGGGTTTTTGTTTTGGTTTTTGTTCATGACGATACTTATGATAAGATTACGAATGATGTTCCTGCTTGATTTTGTGTGTTAAAATGGTTTTAGTACAATCAGCCCAAGTTTTGCAGCTTCTAAAGACTTGAGATTAGTCAGAATTCTTTGTTACTTGAGTCTCATATGATAGAGATTATTCGGGCATAATTAAAATCTCTTAGACTTTAGCGCGTCCCTTCTGTTTACACCAGTATATAACATTCTCATAATTAACAGAAATTAGTTTACTTTCTTTTTGTATCTTTTTTTAAAAAGTGAAAAAGTTAATGAGCAATAAAAATAAACCTTATGTTGAGCAGATTGGTGTTCAGTTTTAGTTTTCAGGAACCAGGTATAATCAAGTTGAAATAGCTGAATTGGGCAGAATGATGTTCAGTTTTAGTTTTCAGGAAACAGGTATAATCAAGCTGAAATTTGATCAGTTTCAGTAAAAATAACATCACAAGTAGACATTCCCATAAAGTGGCCGTAACTCAGAGCCTTACAGCCGCAGGCATTTGTTTTTTCATGAATTTTTTACGAGTATTTGATTATGCCTTGTTTGGAAAATTACATTGTTAATGTCACCATTACTAATGGCGTACTTGAATGCCAAAATTTTGTTAGAGAAGGAGCTTCCCTTAACATCAGAAATTGTAGTTGCCTAGTTGGCATTCATCTTGGTCTTTCTTTCTTGAGCATTGGTGTAACAAGGAATTCATCAATTGAACAATATCACAAATGCGGAGTGCAGAGCCTGTTGTTGATATATATTTATAAGAAGTCTTATTAGTTACTTCAATTCATTGGTATTGAGTTTTGCTCCTAGAATAGTCTTATTCTTAAGAACTTTATAACTTTCTAGGCCTTGAGTCAAAGTAAATCTATGTTCCTTTCAGTTGTTTAGACTTTAGAGGGCTTAGTTTATGTTGGGGTTTGTTTTGTGTGGTTTTTTCCTGCGTTTATTCTTTATTCAGTACACGAATGAATGTAGAGTCTTGGGTTTCTGTCAACAACTATGTGTTTGGAACTGGTTCTGTTGGTGGTAGTGTATAGGTCTGATTGCTTGAGGTGTTAGCACTTAGCAGCAGTTTTGTGCATTGCGCCTTAGAAGTAGAAGTATCCTTTTATGGCAATAATGGTTCTGACTCTTATTTGGTCTACTTTCTTCATGAAAGCGATGCATGTCATTTAGAATTTTAGAAATAACTTCAATTTGGCAAGACTGAAGGAACAATTCTGCATTGTGAAGGATTGTGGACCACTGGACCTTGACATATCTCATTAGCTTGCATGGATCAATGGATCAACATACTTTCCAGGTAATTATATACTCTCCATTGGAACGATATATAGCCTCGAACCTGGTATGCAAAGTCCTGATTTGAAGTTCTGGTTTGAAGAGCTTACTGGGAGTCTGGGGCTGATAGCTTGATGTCTGCTTTGCTACTTTATGTTGTGAACTTGTGATCACTGTTTTTGTACAAAAAACTGATGGTTCATCGCTTGTTATCATCATAAGTTCCTGCTTGATTCACTGTGGTTGTTGATATTCATGAGATCATAATTTTGAACAATCGTGTTAAGGGTTCAGACAGAAATTGTCTTTCATAAGTTGTAACTTTGATTATCTGGATAAAATTTGGTGGAAATAAAATGAAGTTTTGTTCGTTAATTTTCTGTATTTACTGTGCTGTCTGAAATTTAATCTTCTGAAATTTAAGTCCTGCAAGATATATCTGCTATTCAGAGTAAATTCTGTGGTGGTCAAAATAGTGTTGGTTCTTGCTGATTTGCCGTTCATGGGCAATTTTGTGCTTATCAGCTTGTCTTGTTCTGCGTTCTTAATCCGAGTTTCTTCATGTTGTTTTGCACAACTTTGACTTGTGAATTAGTGACATTATGCTTTGTGATTATGACTTCTAAAGTTGTTATCCTTGGGCTCTCTCTCACGTGCTTTAGTTGTCTTGTAGTTATTTGTTCGAGCTCCCGGTGCCTACTCCAACTAATATTGATGAGATCAAGGGCGTGATGTGGATTTGACACATATGTTGGAGCGTGTTACGTTAGAATCATGCTTTGGGTGATTTTTTTTTTTGAGGGGATGCTTTGGGTGATATTTCACGGAGCATAAAGACACAACTTAGAAAAATGTAGGTGGTCGTATGAAATGGTTTAATGCTATAGTTGTAGCAGGACTTAATTTTATATGTGTTTAGTTCTAAATTTTTGTTGTAAAATATTGTATATAATACTAATTATTATGGTAATTTTGTTTTGATGCTTCCCTTTTGGTGTGTGTGTGCGCTACTGTTTTTTTTTTTTATTTAAAATATAGCTGAAAAGAGACCCGTTATCTATAAGCATAGGTCTTTCGATTTTCAAAATAAAAAAAAATTTAAAATGTCAAAGAGACCCCCTTTCTTCAATATAGGGTTTGAATTTTTCTAACAAAGAGACCCCATTTCTCTGATGGTGGGTCTTTTTTATTTATCAAAGAGACCCCATTTCTTTAATGATGGGTCTGTTCTTCTATTAAATTATTTTTAGAGTTGCTAGGAAAACAGACCCCCTTTCTCTGATAAAGGGTCTTTTCTTTATTAATAAGAGACCCCCTTTAATGAGGGGGTCTCTTTATCAAAGAGACCTCTGAGATAGAGACCTGTCCAGAGGAGGTCTCTTATGCATATTTGGACGGGTCTCTTTGCCTATTTTTGTAGTAGTGTCAATTCTAAATTATTCGAATTTCAACAAATTAATCATAATTACAAATTAGGTTGTATAATTAACAAGGCTATGCATTCAAACTTGTTAAACATAAACTGTAGGTCAATCAAAAATTCAAGATTTATCAACAAGAATCGCAAATATTCAATTTTAACATCTTAAAATTACAAACTTTTGCGTTCGAAAAACTAAAACCTCCGAAAAGTCATAGTTAGGCTTCGAATTTGGGAATTCTGGGTTTCGGCGAGAAATACCTTTTTTGTCAAAATTTTAGAATGCCTTTTACATGCGGAATTGACACAAAAATCACTCGATTTGGTTGAGTAACGAATATTCTGCCAAAAAAACTTCGTACATATAATTAAATAAACGCAATTTGCAATTAATTACGAAAATTAATCACCCCTTTAATTCTTTGCAAATTTGTAAAATTTAACCATGTTCATGCAATTTAGATTATGAAAATAATAAGATGCTCGTGATACCACTGTTGGGTTATGATACATATGAATAAACATAAATCATGCGGAAAAACCATAAAGCCAGGAAACATATTATTAACACATAATCATTTAGCATAATTCAGATGCATACACTTTGTAGCGTGCCCTCCCTAGCTGCGCCCGAACAGAACAAGAACAAGTCTTTAGGACTCCAAGTGTCGTCCCTCCGTAGATAGTCCACATCACGTCCGGATCCGCCTTAAGCTTGACCAACTAGAATCGCCCTTAAGGTACTTAGAATTTTTGGCTATTGTAGGCAATGATGTGACTGAATTTTTTGCTCTCAAAAATCACTTTGAATACTTGAATTGTCTCTCTAAAATTGTGAACCTAGGCTCATATTTATAGAGTTATGGAAAGGGATTTAGAATCCTATTAGGATACCAATTAGTTTAATTAGAATCCTATTAAAATTCTATTTAAACAAATTCTATCTTTATTAGGATTAGGATTTAATCATAGAACGAATTCCATTAGCTTTAGGATTCGTAACGAACACAAGCGTTGCACGAACACGAGCCCGAGCCCGAGCCTCACAGCCCGCGCAAGCCTTCGGCCCACGCGAGATGCACAGCCCGCGAGCTGCGTGCTCCGCGGCCTTGCTGGGCCTGGCCTTCGCACTGGGCTTGGCGAGGCTTCGGCTGCCTGTGTCGAGTGCGTGGCTTGCTGGACGCGGGCCTTGCCTTGCGCTGGGCCTTCGTCTAGCAAGTCTCGATGCTAATTCGTACGATGCACTTCCGATTAAATTCCCGATTCCGGAATTCATTTCCGATACGAACAATATTTAACATTTTCGATTCCGGAATTAATTTCCGTTTCGAACAAATATTTAATATTTCCGTTTCCGGAATTATTTTCCGATTCCGATAATATTTCCGATTCTGACAATATTTCCGTTTCCGGCAATATTTCCGATTCCGGCAATATTTCCATTTCCGATAATATTTTCAATACGTACCATGTTTCCGTTTCCGGCAACATCTATGACTTGGATAATATTTATATTTCCGATACGATCCATATTTCCGTTTCCGGCAATATCATCGTTTCCGGAGTATACATTGTTTTCCTTTGACGATCTTAGCTCCCACTGAAACCAAGATCCGTCGATTCCGAATATCCATAGACGGAGTATTTAATTCCATTAAATACTTGATCCGTTTACGTACTATTTTTGTGACCCTACGGGTTCAGTCAAGAGTAAGTTGTGGATTAATATCATTAATTCCACTTGAACTGAAGCGGCCTCTAGCTAGGCATTCAGCTCACTTGATCTCACTGAATTATTAACTTGTTAATTAATACTGAACCGCATTTATTAGACTTAACATTAAATGCATACTTGGACCAAGGGCATTATTTCCTTCAGGCATACCCCTCGTGGGCTGTTCGTGCGTGTTGGTGTGTTCGTGCATGTTACGAATCCTTAAGCTTCTAGGATTTATCCGATTATACTATTTTCCTGAAACTACTAGAATTAGTTGTTGAGTCAAACACTAAATTAATAGATTTGTTATAAACCCTTTGTTTCTAATTTTTCCTCCTCCCTTTTGTGTAAAAAATGGGGGTATTTATAACAAAAAGGGCGAATGCTGCCAGCAGGAGTTGCGCCAGGCGTGAAATCAACACTGGGAGCATGTCATGGCTTGCGCCAGGCGCCAACCCTGCACGCAGCAAGACAACTACAACCGTCCTTGGGAGCGTTATCGGCCTCTATGGACAAGCGTACTATTGTCCTTTCTTGGCTTGTTTCTTAAGGAATCTGATTTCGTATCCGAAAGCGACATTTTTAGACGTTTTTCGATATTTTTGGGTAGATTCTCGGTTTTGTGGGCCGGCGCCCGAATTTGAAGTTCTTTATGTGATTTTGAGTGGAAACGTGCCTCGGAGAATGATCGTGACATCCGCTTCGCGAAATTGTACTGGGATTTTAAAATTGTGTTTGGAATTGAATGTTGAACAAATATCTGGGATTGTAACAGACTCGAGAATTGGATTTGGGAATTTTAGAATTGGAATAAGTTCATTGTATCTTGCAATTGCTGCTTCCGCTCGGAGTTTCCCCAACTTGAAGATAGGGCGAGTTCGTCATCGCCTCTAAGGGGAGACACGAATTAGGTGTCTACATCGGCTAATGACTTTACTCGAACGATCCTTACATGAGACCCAATTTATGCAGTTGTGCTTCTCTCTAGATGCAATGTCTGCTTAGCCATGTTTCTTCCTTCTGAACCTTCTAGTCTAACCTTATCTTTGAAGTTGTAAATGTCCCTCATATTAGGATGTTTATCTGGATACTTGTTTTTAATTGTCACCATAATATTTTTTGGCTTAGCCTTTGCATCGTTCATCTCACGAATAACGTCCTTCACACCCTAACTAAGATTGATAACACCACATCTGTAACACCCCCAAAATTTGGACCTTTCAATATAGATAAAACGACCGTCCAAACCTTGGGAGTATTACATGGCATCCATTTCCTTTCGAAAATGAATGCGATAAAACAATATATATAATTAACCCATGATTATTAAATTAACTAAGTGGTCTAAATTAAGTGAATGTCATTACAACCCAATCTTTGAAAAAGTTCAACGAAAATAATAAACTTGAAAAGTTGTTCGACTAAGTGATTATTCTAACGTTCGCCCTCACTCGAGCCGTGTCCCATACTCAGCCTGCAAAAATACATAAGAAAAGAGAAAGAGAGACAAACTCCCAAAAATCAGAAAAACTGAATAATTACGACTCCTTCCCATAAAATAATTAATTTTATTTTAAAAACTTTTAGATATAAACATAAACAAAACACAGTAACCAAATTAGATAAATCCGTTAATCAAACGACAAACAACAATATTTTTTTTTTAATTTGCTTAAGAGAGGGAAAGAGAACGCTAGTAGGCCGGGACTAGTCCCAAAGTAACCACCTACTAAGAAAGGGTCGCGCGTCACCCTTAAATGATGACCAAGTAACAAGATGACAAAATGTCCCTAGTGTGCACACCCCTCACTAATACTTCACGATTAGGAGGAAGACTTTTGACAGATAATTGATAGAGAAATACGAAACCTACTAGAAGCCTATTGAGCAACGGCACATGTACTCAATAGAACAACATCTAGTAGGGCAACCTGTTCATCACCCTTTCGGGTTTCATTTCCCCTCTTAAATTATTCCACTTTACGTTTTTAATGGATTTAACTTGGTTCAAGACAAATAGTAAAAAAAAAAGTTTTACGAATGAACCGCAACTATATGCTACAATATACGGAGTACGTCAGTAAACATAGAGTATTTATTTAATCAACCATGAGTAGCTCGGCTAAGGATTATTCTTGCGTGGACCTGGTCCACAATAATATTAGTGTGGACCCAAAATTAATAGTTTTCTCTAGCACCCTTTTGACACTCATAGTGACCTTTATTGTTCATATAGTAA
This sequence comes from Spinacia oleracea, assembly GCF_020520425.1. NCBI lineage: Eukaryota > Viridiplantae > Streptophyta > Magnoliopsida > Caryophyllales > Amaranthaceae > Spinacia > Spinacia oleracea. The sequence goes on along the minus strand of NC_079489.1, from coordinate 38,799,654 downwards.
CTATAATAAACTAAACACCAAAATTCTTAGACATAGTAACCATTTTTTGAAGCATAGTAACCCTATATTTTTAAAAGCGAATCGTGACTTAAAATCACATTATTCAAGCACAAAACATGTATCAACGATACTAATTTACATTTTTATCATAATAATTTTAATAAAATGCCAAAATAAATTGGGAACAAGTCGTTGACTTTATTTTAAGACATGGTTCACAATAAATTTAGTGTGGACCAAGTCCATTTAAGAATTGACTAATACTCGCCCATTCCAAACAATCTATTTATGCATTAATATAATTACTGTATTTACAAAATTATCCATAGTTGTCTGTAATCACAAGATGACCCAAAAAGTAAAATAAAGATCTTAAAATACAATGATTATTTAACACGAATTGTAGTAGTATCAATAGCCTTGAGAAAGTAGTACCTCATTTTGATTTTATAAAACACAACTCAAAGCACTTATAATTATACTAACATAGTGCAACACTTCCCTTCAAAAAAAAAAACATAGTGCAACACTTAGCACATATTGTAAAGAAACTAACTCCCTAACGGAAACCTAGAGATAATGGACATCGGTAATTACCTCACGAAGTGTAGAACCCGAAATACGTAGTATCCAAAACTAGAAACGTCGTTGATCGCACCTATGTAGTCTTGGTTTATGGGATAGTAGGTTGAGGGACAAATATAGATGAAGAAAATGAGGAGGATGAGATGGGTATATATACTCCTTTAATAGGAGATGAAGGGTTAAGCAACGATCAAGAAAGTAATTATTTGACAATTGAAGGGTTGTATGTAACAAATGAAATTTAAGAGCATAGTATTGATTGACAATTGATGAAGATGTTGGGTATTGTGTAATGACAATAAAGCTAGACACTACACATTTCTCTCTTCTTGTTTTTTTTTAAAAAAAAATTATTTCTCTTTGTCTTTCTTTTGAAGCTTAAAAATAAGTTGATCAAGAATTCTTACAAACCGTGAAAATTAACTATGTAAAATAAAATGGGAAGCTAAAATGTAACTTGTACATTAAAAGAAGAATGAAAGCAGTAATAAATTTATAAATGGTAATAAATAATTTTCAAATCTCAATTTCTTTAAAATATTATTACGCAAAAATATGGGATATTACCACATCGACCCTCGAGATATACAATCAGTGAGTGGTTATGTGTGCCATGATTAGGAAGTAAGGGGCAACCCAATAATCTTCTTATACTCGTAGTTGTTCACACTTAATTTGAAACCAACTACTGCACGACTTAGTCTTTGTGTTTGACCATTTTGTGGTCTCCACGTCCCTAGAATTCGTCGTGTCTCTCCTTCATAGCAGTCGCATTTCAAATACCGGTACATTCAATCATCTTTCCGCGTTGTTTTGTACGAGCTACTTATCAAGATGAACCTTGATCTGATAGCCACTTGCTTTGCCCAATTCGCTATATTTTCAAAGCCATAAAATATTTCATTTGTCGTAAAGCGATCGCTATAGTCAACAAAGTTACGGTCGTCACCACCATAATCCGGAAGTGAAACCTATAATCAATATAATAACCATATTTAATATTTTACGTTAACTCGACGATAAGTAAAATACTAACCATATTCTATACTAAAACATTACTCCGAGTAGAAGAAGATTTTACGACGACGATCTATACTAAAACATTACTCCGATTAGGAAAATCTTCTTCTACTCGGAGTAAGATTTTACGATGACGACTAAGTAAAATACTAATCAGAGTACAATATTCTTCTTTAATCACGACGATCGTGGGTGTTTCCGATCCTAAGGGGTTTACCGGTTGAAGTGGCCCTACTCCTTCTCTCCAGGCGTGGATAATTCCATGCTTCTTCTTTACTTACGTTTTCCGCGCGAGCAATAGTTGTTGCCAAAAGGATAAAAGGGTTTGCCAACGGGATTGTAAAAAATATCTTGGCGGGATTAGGGCTCCCGAAGGGGAAGGGGGTAACATTTTTATAAGGGTAAAACTATTCTTTCATGTTATAAACACGGATCATTTTAACGTACCCGGCTACGGATAACGATCCACTAACTTTCCAATGTGTGAGAAATTTTCCAAAGTTGTACGGTTATACCACCTATTATTTCACTTTTGGAATTCTGATCATTCCAAAATGTGCCGCAGATATTGAGTGAGAGAATTAGAAATTGAACAAGTAAAAATTGAAGATGTGAGTATCGAATCTTGAAAAATGCAGAAAAGCCAAATTGGATTTGATTCGACAACAACCTATAATTAATGACATTAGTGTCTAGGAACAAACACAAATTAAGCACTCAATTTTCTAATCTACGATTATATTTTTGGTGGAACCAATTGCAATTTGGTCTTCGTTTCGGCGATTCCAATGATCTTTATATCGAACCTTTTTGTGTTCATGGAATGGATTCCTCCATGAATGATTTTTTTATTCACTCAGACCTCCAATTTTTCCTTCTCAGAGAATCGTTAGGTATTATTCTATTCTTTCTTTTCTTAATTTACTTTTTTCTCCTTTTGATTTTGTTCTACTATTATTTTCATGAATTTTGTTTAAGTTGCAATTAACAATTTCATCTATTTAAAGGATTCATATGAAATTTGAAGCTCACATTATTCATGAATAATGTTTGTTTTGGTTTGAATTGTATGAGCCACAATGGTGTTATAAATTACAAATGGAATAGAAGATTTGAAGCTATAAACGAAGGCCCTTTGCCCTTAGGGTGAGTTTATACCAAGACTCATCTCCAATCTTCAGACTCTGCCACATCAGCTTTCCACTGACTTTTTCATTATCCAGACTCACACAAAACTCACCCTATTTTTACACATTATCCCCAGACTCACCTCAGACTCACCTAACTCCTAAAACAATATTTTATGTATTTTTTTTTTTTGGGTACATTTTATAAATAATATTGAAATTATGTTTTTTTATATACAAACAAAGTAATTTATAATTCGAGAAAAAAATGAAAAAATAAAATAGAAAATGTTAATTTCGAAATTGACATATATTCCGTACTAATTAGAAACAATAATACAACATATTAAATTAAAAAGATCTAGAACATAAATTTAAAGGCAAATGAAACAAAATAATACATAAACCATCAATAATTTAGTTAGCCGCTCCTCCAAAACGTGACCAAATGTGTTCCATCAAGTCATGTTGAAGTTGATGACATTGAGTACGATTACGAATTCGGATATGATTTGCAAAGTATTGTTCCTGGTTTGCATAATAGTTTCTAAGGAGACCATGTTGAAGTACATGACTTTCTGTTTGATTCACACTACAGTGTATTGGACATCTCTTGGTGGATTCATGTCTTCATTATCATCTCTTTCATCATCAATGATCATATTATGCAATATGTTGGAAAATATATGCAGTAGCTCACAAAATATAGCCGTAGTGCATGAGTTGGAAAATATAACCGTTTAAAGTTGTAGAAAAAATAAATTAAAAATATAATTAACTTTTTTTTTGGGTGAAATAAAATAAATTAAGTTTGATGATGTGGCATGATTTGATTGGAGGGAGAAAAAGTGGAGTCTTAAGTGAATCTTGAGTGAGTCTTGGATTTTCAAACTCACTTCAAGACTCGGGGTAGTCTTTTACCACATTATCCCAAGACTTAGGATTAAGACTCATCTTGAGACTCACCTTAAGACTAGGGATAAACACACCCTTATATATAAACACTAGTTCTTCAAAGAATCAATGGATGATCAAGTGTTTGTATAATAAAAATAAGTTAGCATTCTACGGAGTTAATTTAGTGGAGCGTTAAAAGTCACCCCACTATTTTCCCTTATTTTCCATTAATACCCTTAATTAATCTTACTTTCCAATTCTCTCACACCACCCCACCACCGCCGGCCACCACCTCCGGCCACCATCACGTCGTAGGCGACAAAATGGCCGAGTCTTCACAAGAGTTTTTTTTTTTTTTTTTGTCCGAATTTTTTAAAAAAAACTTCTGCATTATTTGGGGCGGGTATATGGGTATATGTTGAATGAGGGAGGTAAATAAAGAAGGGTATATGGGTAAATGAATGGGGCGGTTTCGAGTAATATGGGCCGGTAAATAGTAAGCCCCTTAATTTATGATACAATAAGGTGAAATGTTAAACGAGACCGTTCAACATGAGACTAGCTCGATGTTTAAAGATACCCTTGATGACAAAGTAATGTACGGTCTATTTGTAGAAGCTCATGGTGTCTCGTCTAATTATCGCAGTGAGTGTTCTCTATTAACTCTATGTCTGAAGTATTTTGTATCGTCAAATTTCGTGTTGTTTACTAATTAATTAACTCTATTCATGTTGTTATGTAATACTCCTGGTTGTCCATTGATTATGGTCTAACAATTTACCAAGAATTAATTAAATTACGCACTATGTTACAGGGTCATCAATTCCACTTGTACTCTTATTTGTAGAAGCTCAGGGTGTCTCGTCTAATTAATGCATAGAGGTTGTTTCCAATTGACCCAAAACATATTAAAAAACGATGATACATAACACAATGAGCAAATTACCACCAAACCTATCAAATGTCACCACACCTATCCCTTTTCCAAAGAGATTGCATTCCTTTAATTTCATTTGCATCTCTCTTGGTAAAATCGTAGCCTTACAATAACTAGGGTGAGCTAGCAAAAGGATTTTATCTAAAGGTCCCGTGGAAAGATTTATTCATTGTTTTTATTTTCAACTTTGTATAGCTTTCTTAGGAAGGTTTATGTTATTGAAATAGAAATATAATGGCAACAATATACATTTGTAAAACTAGCTAGGTAGCAATAATGGTGATGTTGTATGGAATGCAGAACAGTTACAATAATTGCATGAGATTTCTGTTTGAGATTTTGTGAAATGGCAATTTCGATCGTACTTTTTGTTTTCATTACAATCAATTGATTTACCAAAGTATATTTCTTTTAAGATAAAATTATTGTTATGTAGATAAGAAATTTTAGAAGTTTAAGCTTTATTAATATATTCTCTACTTTAGTTCTTTCTAACTTCAATTCTAAAAATTGCGGATGGATCTTACGTTGGGATTATATATGTGTGTTTTGATATAACACGTCATATATACACCAAAATGAAAAATATGACATGATAAGATTAAAGAAGAATCATTAGGTTTATGATGTTGTAGAATGGAATTCTATTCTTATTTCATACTCAAAACATGGAATAGAGTTGGAATCAAATTTTATATTTGATATTCATTTGGAATGGACTGAAACAAAAATGTCTATTTCAAAAAGTTTTGACATGGAAATCCTTCTTTGTCTCTTATTATCTATTCTATGGGGAAGTCCTCGGAGTAGGAGTGTGAAAGAAGTGGATTGGAGGCCTAACCTTCGAGGAAAAGTAGAGAGAAAAAGCTTACTAATAAGAGAATGTATAAATTGATCTTAGACATTGAGAAAAGGAATATTAATAGATAATTATGGGACCTCTGAATTGCACTCTAGTCCTAAGTTGTTATGAAAAATGAAACTATAAAAAAAAAAAGATGGATTTGAATGAAAAAGAAGATTTGTAGATTAATGTGGGACGGAAGGAGTAGTAAAATACAATTCAGTTGATTTTTGAAAAAAGAAAAAAGACTAATAGAAGATACAAGCGGAATAGGATGAAAATGAAGTTGTGTAGTTTATCCCGGGCAATTGCCATAGCTTTGTCATGCTCTTTTGGCAAGTTATATTAGGAAAGGTACTTTATTCTTGTATTTTTCCATCTTTGTAAATGCTGTACACGTAGGAGACGGACTGTGTAAGTTGAATTAGTTTTGTCTTTGTTTCATTGTTTATTGAGATGACCCTTCTCAGTCTTACCATTAGAAAATTGTTTCAAGGACAAATCTCGAAGATAATGTAGCAGGGTTTCTATCTACCAGTACATTAACTTGTTAAATATGCATTACCATTTCAGGCATTCAGTTGTACTTCCTTTCCGTTTTTGTTTACCAGTACTCAGCTTGTACCTACCACTGCCTGGAAATTTTCAGGTATCCTGCTTTTTTTTTTTTTGAGGTGCAAAGTTTGTGGAAAGTGGAACAGTTAATTCTTAATAAATGGAAGAATATGTGGTTTAGTTTATATTATTGACATAAAAGGTGGTTACATTATTTCTCTTTTTAGGAACCATATGCTCCTATATGTTTATTTTTATCCTCTGAATTTGCTTCATTGGCTGTTATTATCTTTCTCAGTATCCATGATGGGCATTAATCATGGATCGTCGATAATGTGTGAATTTATGCCAGTATCTCCTACAACATTATCGAAACTATGTTGGCCCTGTCAAGATTCTTCGACCTTCCAATGCTTAAAGACTTGACTTTAAAATGTTATACTAGTATACTCCCCCTGGCAGCCAATATTCCCTGTGTTTTTTTATCTGTATAATTTTAGTTAGTATCTCCCACTTTTCTTTCTTATTTTTTATTTTCCAAATTTATTTTTATATTGCTGATTGAGATGGCTTGGGAGCACAATGAAACCTTCTCAATATAATATTGAGGTCCTCAACACCATTAGCCAACTTGTTTATCTTGTATAGACTTGTATTTGCTGCATATTATCAAAGGTCATTGTTCATTGGCCTTCCTTTAAGATATGGTCTAAGTATATAAGTTGGCATAGCTTCCATTTGAAGTTTTGAAGAATAACACAAAGAAGATTTTTGTGGCACGAACATCATTTACAACATCATCAGTAGTTTCTTTATCTAACTGCATCTTCTTTTTTTATTATTGATTTTGCGCGTGTTCTGCATATGGCTCCTTTATAAATGTAAATCAGAAACACAAGAACTGAAATTTACATTCATTTTTCTGTTAGATTGAGTGAGTTTAGAGATAAAGAAGTTGTTGGCGTTGTCTGTGTTTGAATAGGTGAATTTTTTTTCAATATTTACTGTTCATCCGTAATGAGCAATCAAAAGATAGACTTTCGGGAACAAGTTCAGCAGAGCAATGGGGTTATTAATGATTGTATGGTGGATCTTGGTAGCCGGGACTCGCAGTTTATTAGTGTTCGGGAGCCTTGGAACAACATGGGTGGTTGCATGGGAGGAGAGTCACAGCCTCAAAATGTTTTGCCAGATAATCTTTCAAACGGTCGCTTTGGCTCACCAGTCCCTGGTTTCTCTACAGCTGAACGATATGTAGGCCTTCCGTATGATCACCGAATCAGCAGCCCAACTTTTTCTTCCCAGTGCTCAAAGAATTATGATTTGGAATATCGATCATTTCCATGTTCTGCAGAAGGATTTTCTGCTCAATTAGGAGAACAAGACGCGACTGACTTACATTCCAGAAACACCGTGGAAACCGCTGCAAAATCTCTACTTTATGGTGATCAAAGTCAATTTTATGCTTCTGGAAAAACTTATGGTAGTCCATGTGTCAACTACCCAGATAGTGAGCATATTCAGCAATTAAAGAATAAGTTGCTTGTTGATTTTGCAAATTCAGATGGGAGGAACTATTTATTTCCTATAAACGAGAAGCAGGATTTTAGAGTAAGCTCTAAATTTACTTGTATTTATTTGGTTGTGCAGTGTTCTTGTCAGTCCTTATTAACTGTCCTTTTTTCATCCTGCAGATTTTGGACAAATCTTATGATTCTCCTCATGGTCAGTTCAGCTTCTCCTCTCAAGGGGAAAAGCAGGTGATCAGACCCCTAGGTGTTATGCCCTTGAATTCTGGCAATTCTTTCACGTCTGGAGCTGCTATTTCAAGCAAAACACGGATCAGATGGACAACAGAACTTCACGAGAAATTTGTGGAATGTGTGAACCTTCTTGGTGGTGCTGACAGTAAGTATTTTTTGTTTTATTTACTCGTCCATTAATAACAAGAATGCACCATTGCAGTCGGTTGATTGTTTTCCTTTCCAGAGGCAACCCCAAAGGCAATATTGAAACTAATGAACTCTGATGGATTGACTATCTTCCATGTCAAAAGTCATCTACAGGTAATAATACCTAACAGAAGGCGTCCATAATACTTTATCACTCAACAGCTCTATATTTCTAGAATTCTGACCTTTTTTAGTTTACTTTTTCTTGCAGAAATATCGAATTGCAAAATACATGCCCGATTCCACTGAAGGTAAATATACGTTCTTCAAGATGATATAAATAATTTCTCTGTACTGTTTCTAGTGCTAAGTCCGTTTCATCTAAATATGATGGAGCACTTAAAAGATGTCTATAATTTTGAAAAGAACGAAAATAGCCTGAGTAATACTATATGATTATTCTCACATTCTGCTACTAAGAAATGGAGACTAGAGACATTTTGATAATCAAAGCCCTGTCTTAACTCATAGGCTAGCAGTTAGGGTAGGGTTGACACTTTCCCATCAATTTTCTGTTCTATTTGTTGATATTCAATGCTCAATAAGATGATTAGCATATCGAGACATTGATCGAAGAAATGAAAAACTCAATGTGTGTATGGACCTGGATCTTCAAACTGTGTTTGGCATGTCCCCACTCACGCAATATCCTTTTTTTTTTTTCTTTTTTTTCTTTTGGGGTTTGGCATCCTTGTCTTTCACCAAACTCAAAGTTCGGTCAGTATTTATGACTATTATCTAATGTATAAGTGTAGTGCTCAGTGTGAGTGAGACATGATTCATAAGGTGCCAATTTCCAGAAAAGATGCATGCACATTAGGGTTTTAAAACAGATTAGCATACTGAGTAGTTTGTTGCATCTGTTTGAGCACTAAACTCATTCCACTCGAAAAAGAAACCAATGGACGTTTGTTAGTGCTCCTTCCACGGTGGTGTTTAATTTAGACATCATTAAGATAAAAATGATTCTTTGCTTTTTCAAGGCATCAGAAAAGAATCTGTTGTCTTCCCTATCTTCAAAGACTTAGTTATTGAGACATTTCCTGAAAGTATCCATTCCAAATATCAGTTACTGACCCACTCAGTATTCTATTGCTTTTGGAATTGATATGCTAACCATAGCTCCCTATTGGCAATTTCGCATTCACTAGCTATTTACAAAATCTTTTATGCTACAATTTATTCTTTAGGTAGAAGCTAACTAGTGGACTTTGATAATTGACCTTGCATTGCATTTGTTCTTATACACGTTTTGGCGCTAGATTCAAGGATTTTGAGGTGGAAATGCAAAATACTAAAGGGCCATTAGTCTTCTTTTAGCTAAACAGTGAAGCCAAGAAGATATCAAAATGGTCCAGTCTGTCTCATCTTTTTGTCTCATTTTTGAAAATGGCCATTCGACTTCCATATAGAATAACTGACTTATAACTTCCTCAATATGATTCAACCCGAATTTTTTCCTGAACCTAAAAGGTTACATCAGAACAGAATCAAATCGAAAATCATTTTGAGTTGTGACTGATATCAATTCAGTTTTCATGACAAACTTATTGACAAAGTTACAAGTGTAGCAGAACCAAAACTGTATTATATGCCATCTTGGCGTCTGAATATGATTTCTTTTTTTGAACTGAACCAGTTCTATCCGAAACAAGTTGTCTGTCAATTCTAATTCAACATAAAGTGATTACTTATGCTGTGAATGTTTTTTGTTTTACTTGTTCCACTGGTTTTTGTAGCACAAACATGTTATCTTACACAAGTTAGACTTGTTGATTAACGTGATTTCTAAATTTTATTTATTTTAAAAAAATTATGATGTCTTTCCTTGCCAGTAACACTGCTTGGTAGAATGCATTTCCGATTATCTTCCTAGTTCCTGCAATCCATGTTATATACATCCTTCCCATGTTATTGTTTTTGGAAATTACAATTTTAGTTTATGTTAAAAACTATAAATTGTTTATTTGGGAGCAGTTCTATTTGAGATAATGCGCGCATCATGTATCCCCTGAATGGAGTGAGAATAGGCCAAAAGAAAAGAGACTAAGCTAAAAAGGAAGTTTAGGATAATTTAATATTGAATCTTTCTCAAACCCCATCTGATAAGGCCAGGAGGTTGCTATCAATTATAGTAGTTTCTGGAAAACACAGATTCGCAATTAGTTGGCAATGCACCAGTCATCAGGTTATTTTAAAGGTCAATTTGTTCCAGGAGTTGAAATTGTTATATTTGTCAGAAAGAATGGATTGTTAATTATGTGCCTACTTAGGCAACTAGTGCTTCCCACATCACATTGTTTATTACTAATTGGAGTTGGTAATTAACAAGAGAATATATTTACATTTTGGGACCATTTCATAAAATATATATGTTTATGATTTGTTCTGAATGTACGTGATCGCTGTTGATTGGTTGATTACTTTACGTGAACGTTCATCAAGCTCTATCTTTCGCAGGCGAAATCTTGTATGAGACAGTGACTGTCTCATAATAAGTTATTGTGAGATTAACTGGCCATTCTGTATTAGGGGGTGACTTTTCTTTTCACAATAAGTTATTGTGAAGTCGTCTCATTTTAAATTTTACTCCTATGGCATAATCTTCTTTTTGAGTTGGATTAACATAATAAGAGTTTCACTTTGCTGTGATTGTCCTAATAATTAGTTCGTCTTTTCAATTCTGTTGCAGGAAAATCAGAAAGGAGAAGTAGCTTGAATGATGTTACACAAATTGAAATTAAAGAGTAATCCATCAACTGACCTTAGAAATTATTTACTACTTGTTATTATTAATTACTTGCAAACAATGCTTACCTATTCCGTCTTATTCATCATGTAGTGGTGTGCAACTCAAAGAAGCGTTACAACTTCAACTTGATGTCCAAAGGCGTCTCCATGAACAATTAGAGGTGTAGTTCCTGAATATGATGATTAACAGATAATCTTTGTCTTTCATTTTTCGGTATTCCTGAATGACCTGTTACCTCTTATCCAAAAATGGTTGACTAGGATTGAAAAATGAGCAAAAAGAGGAAATTGTTAAGACTTAAGACTAATCCTTTTGAGTATGAAATGTACATCAGATACAGCGGAATCTGCAGTTGAGGATCGAAGAGCAAGGAAGACAGCTGAAAATGATGTTTGATGAGCAACAGAAGACGAGGCATACTCTATTTGCAGATCAAAATTCAGATAATATGTCTCCAAATGGCCCCACGTTTAGCCTCGACGAAGTTCAAGTTTCAAGTGAAGAAGGTTCTGGATGTAACAACTTCCAAACCAAGATTAGATAGCTTCTAATTAACCAACCTAATACAGCAGCTAGGCTCATTGTTCCACTTCTTCGCCGACATCTCACTCCTTATGAGAGGATTGAAAGCCATGCATAAACTGCTAAAGGTCGATTGGAATCACGATTACTCAAATCGAGTCAATTCGATCAAATGCCATTGTTGGAGGTGAAGAAATAGATTGAACCGCGCTTCCTATGCTTCAGTTCTATGCTGCTGAGTGTAGCTTAGTGCTCACATTGTCAAGCCAACTTATTTTTTCCGTCTTTAGATTTCCCGGCCTTTCCTTACTTTTTGCTTCATAGTAAGGTACCTTTCATTTTTTGCACATAAACTTTAAGCGTGACATAATAAGTAGATTTAACTTCTTTTTGGACAGCCAACTTCTTTTATTTGTTACATTATGATCAAATATCTTCTGCAAAGAATTTCTTGACATGTAAGGGCGTAAGCAGTGGCGAGGCTATGTAGAGGCCACCCAATAGCAAACACGTACATTCAGAACAAATTACAATTTATGTTTAGTATTTCTTTCTTTTAAACTTGTTATTCCTAATAACCTTTCGGATTACATCAAATTTGCCTTTTACGATAGGGGAAGTTACTGTGTTGGTCATGTCACAAACTGCAGATACTTGCCAAATGCCTAAAACAGCAACCAAATCTAAATTAGGAGTTAGTGAGCGGATACATATTTTTCTCATCAACTTGATCCTAACAAATTAAGAATATGTGCTTTGTCCTGATGCCAATCACTAAAATGTGACAAACCAATGTTTGTCCTTCCACAATTACATGACAAAATAAGTTATGAAATCAATTAAAAAAAAGCAGTCATATTATTCAAGTGTATTTAATAACAGCGCAATGCTAATGTGTCATCTGGTTAGCAGATGCCCAATACGGAGTATTCCTACTTTTACTCCATTCTTTCCTGTGACGCGTACTCCCTCCGTCCCGGAATACTTGACCTGTTTTCTTTATCGGGCCGTCCCTTAATACTTGACCTGTTTCTAAAAATGGAAATATTCTAACAATATTATATCATTTCTCACTCCACCCCTATTAACCCACCTACCCCCTACTCCATACAAAAAATAATTAAAAATTCAACCCCTACTCTCCCCCAACCCCACCCCTTCACACATTTCCCACTAACTACATTAAAATAATACCCCACTATCAATTACTACCTATTAAATTAAATAAGTCAATTCAAGTCCCTTAAACTCTGTGCCGGTCAAACCGGGTCGAGTATTCCGGGACAGAGGGAGTATATGATTTTCCTATCATTATGATTATAATTATACTTCCTTCGTTCCACAGTAGATTCATCATTTCTCATTTGCGCACTATTCATCAATCAACTTTGATAACCTTTCTTTCACTGTTGTGTAAGAAAAAATATATTCAAGTGAGATCTTGTTAAATTCGTATTAATGCAAGGATTCCAAATATCAACTTTTTATAACTTTTACTTATACGCATTTAGAGATATTAATGTTCAAATAAGCGCGTTGGCATACGTGCAATGAGAAATGATGCATCTATTGTGGAACGGAAGAATACAAACTTTTATATAAGGCGGTCTTACACAAATATCACATTGGTGTCATATAAGTTAATCACTGAAACTAATTAGTTAAATACTGAAACCAAATAGTTAAGCTATGCAACTAATTAGTTAAGCACTAAAACTAGTTAGTTAAGCAATGCAACGAATTAGTCAAGTAGTGGAACCAATTAGTTAACCAATCAAAGTGGTCTTTCTGATAAGGCGGTCTTATACAAAAATTGCCGATGGAGGAAGTACTTCGTATACATTACACCACAAGAGTATTTCTTTTCTTTTCTTTTACGGAGTAGTTATTATACACAACCCCAAGATACATTCAAAACTATATATAGTTCCGTCCTAAACTGGATCTCGATCTGGTCCTAACATTCACACAAAAAAATATTGATTCGGTCCAAAATCATCACATAAATCCTACAACTATCCAAAATCATGATAATATTAAACTTTATGTGGTCCATAATCATTTATGTTTAATAAATTTGCGGTTATATACGACTAATATGAGTAATAAAAAAAATCATTGATCTCTTCATTGTTAATAATTTATAATGGTAATTATTAGTTTATAAATATTAAATAATTTATTTATTTTATTAATATTACTCGTAAATGTTATACAAAGAAGTGATCAACTAAACTAAAGTCACCATCACAAAAATATGAACACAAGTTGGGATGTCGACGTTATACATGACAAGAGTTAAATGTACTTCCAAATCGTCACTATTATTTTATTTTAAAAATACCAAAAAAAACGTTCAAATTTAAAGTTCCATAAAACCAATTAATTAATTAATGCTTATTATTTATAATAATTAATAAATGATAAATATTAGATTATGTTTCATGGGAGTAATCCATATGATGATGAGTAGTGACATTAAAGAAAGCGGCGAATTGGTAGCGCAACCAATTATATGTCTCCTTTTTGCTTTTGCCTTTTCTTTTTCAATTTCCCTAAATAATCTAATCTAATCTAATCTAATCTAATCTAATATATATATATAAAGGGGAGTTTTTTGGAGATCATTCGGAGCGCCACGTAGGATTTCCACGTCACCAAATTAAATTATAAAGATTAAAAAGATTAAGAAAATGATAAGTCGAAGTAATTTAAAGATAAAATCAAGGTGAATTTAATCTAAATTAAATTATAAAGATTAAAAAGATTAAGAAAATGATAAGTCGAAGTAATTTAATCCAAATAAAAAAGATAAAACCAAGGTGAATTTGGTAGAGTCCATATCCAAATATATTGTCCTATTCATTAGGAAAACTTACGTTCAACATATATGATTATATATATGATTATACGGTATAGAAAGTACGTTCAACCCTCCCCTGCTTTCCTCCTCCATATACGTACCCAAGCGATGACGGCTTTGAAAGATTCATTGCCAATTTCCCGCTTCTTCAGGAATTAAGTATTCATGATTATGTTGAAGATAAACTGCCGTGTATAGTTATCAATTCACCTAAGCTCAAGTACTTAAAGTTTATCACATTATAATCAATATTTATCTTATCATTTAATATATTTTATCCTAATTTTTTATTTTTAAGAATGCCAATCTAATAGGCAAGATGGATCCGTATGTGGTTGTTCACTTATGAGATAGAACCCAAAAACAAGCTAGCAAAAGACTCCAGTGCATCAAGACGGGGGCACGAGTCCAGCATGGAGTTACACCATGAGGTTTACTATCGAGGATGTTGCTGCTGCGAAGCCGGGTAAATATATATGTTGTCTTACCGTAAAGCATGAACATACCTTTGGTGCTGATAAAAGATTTGGGGCATAACCTTAATCTATGAGATTGTTATCCTATCGCTTTCTTTTCCTTGGACGGGGATGTGTATGGATGAAGTCGGCATAACAACCCGAATACATGAAGCTAGAACATTCCCATTCAAAAGAGATTTCTTTTAAAACTGCATATAGTGAGTGATCTTGAAAGTTACAGTATATTTTAATTCATATTTGAATGGCAGGAGAGGTAGTTCGGTTACCCAAAGGAGCTTCGTTGCCTGTAACTCTCAAGGTTCTGGAATATGAAGTCTTCCATATCTGCCCCCGGCCCTGAAGGTAATTCCTGCTTGCATTTTTTAAGAGGGTTGATTTCTTCCAATGTGGAGTCCCAGGCTTAATTTGATTGTTTCAGACTAGGAGTATTCATCTTTGTCTTAGTTTTGTTGAATTTTCAATTGGTGATCCTATTCAATACTTCAAGTTAGAGATTTATAGTATGAACCATCCTGCATGCATCTATATCCGTTTACCATATGATTATTATGTTTTATTTTGCTATTGGAAAAATCATACTACCTCCGTTTCAGAAAGTTCTTTACAGTTACTATTTGCACGGACTCCAATGCAATATTTAACTCCTAATATATCCAATTTCGTATATGGAAAAATTAAAAAAAGTTGATATTATAAAAATACATACCGAGACCAATCTAACAAGATCTTACATGTAACGTTTTGATGTATATAATAGTGAGAATTTACGGTCAAAGTTTTCATATTTTGGACACATATTCCTAAGTGTAAAGAACTTTCAGAAACGGAGGAAGTATATAATAGAGTATTTAGTATAATTTGTTTGTATCTGTCATTTTTTATCTGGCCTAATAAAATGTGAATTGTATAATATTGTGTTCATTTGTAGTTTAATGAGACAAGACTTTGATTGCAATTAATATACTTCATTCTTTCCAGGTGAATTTGTTCATTTTAATTAATTAAATACGTTTCAATGTAGTATACAAGTTAATATTTGCAATTTATTTTACATTGTAAATTAATATTTTTTTTTCTTAATTTACCCTTCATAAAATTAATATTAATGATATTAAAAGTTTTTTTTATTCCTTATTTTCTTTACATAAATTCGGATATTATAACAGGCCCTGCCAAGACTCTTCTACCAAATTTGACAATAGAAAAGATAAGATTTTATTTCATAAGAGTTTTGAAAAATGAAAATACCATAAGTGAAGGTGGGATTTTTTTTTTAAACACATTTTTGACATTTAATAAGGTGCGTTTAGATAGTAACTCTTATCTAAAAATAAAACTCCACTTTAGATCTAATTTTGGATGTACTATGAAGTATAATGTTTGCTTTATGTACTGTTACGCTGTTACTAGATCACTAATCGAGCATTCGTAGATGAAATTCAAAGAATATTAGAGTAAATTTTTTATTTATCTTTGGTATTACAATTAGGCCAATGAGTGATATCATAGACGGAGTATAAGAGCTTTTTATACAAAAAGTCTTGCGCGCACAATTTATTGTACACCAAGATAATTTTTATGCAGTTTTTTGTAACTTTAATCTATTTTTCTGTAACTTTTATATTATAAAATTAAAAAGTTGATAGATAAACATTTTAAAGGATTAAATGATTAATTTACTCATAATTAGTGATTTGACAAAATAATTTTTATTCAAATGAAAAAATTTATCATTACAAAATAGATAACTTTTACTCCGGTGTACAATATTTATTGTACACCCATTATAAATAAGAATTTGTACTTTTTATAAACTTATACTCCCCTATAAAGTAACAATTGTTTTTTGCCGTGCATCGCACGAGCTTCATACTTTTATATATAAATAAAAGCGAGTTTTTTGGAGAGCAATGAGAGCGTCTAAGTAGGATTTTCATATCACAAAATAAATTATAATGCAATTTTAAGGTAATAAAAAAAAGTAAAAAAAAAGATAAATATTAAAATTCCTGTAAAGAAAATATCCGGTAGTTATAATTGACATTAATCTTTAAAATAAAAAATCAAAATTAAATTTCTTGGTAAAAGATAAAATATTTTAAAGATAATGCCATGAAGATTAAAAAAAAAAGAAAAAAAAAGATAAGGCCATGAAATCTGTAAAAAAAAAAAAACACATCCCAATCACCCCCTCCCCCTTAAATACGTTTACTGCTACTTTTTTTTTTTGTGCTTTAAAAAAAAAAAGATAATGCCATGAAATCTATAATTTTTTTTAAAAAAAAAAACCACATTCCAATCCCCCCTCCCCTTAAATACGTCTAATGCTGTTTCTTTTCTTTGTGCTGTATTAATTATTTGTTCTTATAGTATTAGATATGTTTTGTTGTTTTGACTTCTCTAATTATTAGTAATAAGTTGTACGAAGTATTAGAATATTTTGTTCATTTTTTCATACTTAATAATTTACGTGTATCGTGTAGGGAATAATCGATGTATGATTTCATGATTTTTTCCCTAATCGTTTGTTTGTTGCTCCTGAATGAATAAATTTTGTGCAGATATATCTCCATATAATCAAGGTTTCGTTATGCTAAACCTTATCTACCACGTGTAATCTTTCAATTTCAACAATCTATGTTTTGAAAGCAAGAATTTCATGGATAAACAGAACTAACACATTTGCAACATTTGATTTTAGTTTTAGCTTAAAAGTTAAGCACAACAAACCTCTTTCGTAATATGTGCCACAGACAATCTCCAAATGCATTAAGGTATTGCAAATTGAATTATAATTGGGTTGTTTGTAATTTGGTTACGTTTCAAATTTAATGGTCCTTAACTTTTATAAGTTTGCTTAATAGTAGATTTTGATTGCGGTTCATCACCGGAACCACCGACAGACATGGACAATAAGGAATTAGGGAGGCTAAAATTATGGTTAAGAAGTTATACGAGCAGGTTAATTAAGTATGAGCCTTTAAAATACATAGGCAAATTCAAGCTAATTAATATATATGGAGAGGGTGACCATATTACAACTTTGAGTTGAAGAACAACATACGCGTAATATACCATTAATATATCCTACTTAAACGCATAACATATGCATAAGAGGTTTCAAAGCTGGTAAGTCCTATTTAACTAAATAACCAAATAATAAAACCGTATTCTAAAATATTATATTAAGTAGTAGTAATTCAGTAAATAAAGTCGTACTTAAACTAAATAACATTTTTTTTAAAATTAAAAATTATGGTGAACTTAACCTATCCAACCAATACAATTTAATATTATCACACCAATCTCCTACAACCGTAGAAAGAGTACTAAATATTATATTAGTAATTAAGTAAATAAAGTCATACTTAAACTAGATTCCAAATAATACATATTAAAACCGCGATAACAAATGCATAATATACGATTTCTATACTTATACAAAGTATATGTAATGATTTTGTTGAGATCACAAGAATAACTTATGTATAAACATTTTAAATATTAAGAATATATTTATACTCCAATTTGAAAAGGGACCTATTTTAACTTTCTATTATAGGTATAATTCATAAAATACCTATTTGGCTATTTATATACGATGGTATAATAACACAAAAATGTACGAAAATTTACAAACCCGTGCATCGCACGGGCTTCAGTACTAGTATATATATATAAAGGGGAGTTTTTTAAAGAGATTTCGGAGCGCCACGTAAGAAAGTCCAGTCATAAAATCGAATATCAATTATTTTTTCAAAAAATAGTAAATAGATAAATATGGTAAAAAGATAAAATTTATTTCATAATATTTTAAGATAAAAAAATCGATAGATAGAGTTTTGAGAGAAATATAGTACTGGTTTATCACGTATTGCTTAAAAGCAGTGGTGTGTATCAACCTACACCTCCAAAGCTCCAACATAATTTTACAAAAGGCTATTTAACGGGATTGTACTTTGTATGAAATTAACAAGATGATATATAAATGTATAGTTGATTAACAACATCATCTCTTTTGTTTGTTTATATAATTTAATTATGTATGTTGGTTTATATAGTCCTTTGAGACTTCCATCTAATCCTTCATTTCTTTTATATTACTAACTATAATATGTTCACTAACTATACTCGGTCGATTATATATTGTATTGATTTTTGCAGGTTTTATTTGTAGGAATGAGATACGTACTCCAATACTCCATAGCTAGGTGTGTTCTTTAATTTTCTTTTTAACATGATACCAAAACACATAGTTTTAATTGTTTATTTTTTTTCACTTTTGTGTGCATGTATATCCATAAGGTTTAACCAATTACAAAAAGTTCAAATTACGTAAGAGTACAAGTTACAATAGCGAGTATTCTAAAGGTTCAAATTACAATAAAAATAGATACCATTAACATATGGAGTGGATAGAATAGTCAAAGAAGAAAAATAGAATAAACACAGAAAAAAAATACAATTATCCCCTTTTAAAAAATAAGATAGGATTACAAGATTGAGTTTTCTGAAATGCAAAATACCATAAATGGAGTGGATAGAATAATCAAAAAAGATAAATAGATAAATACCATATGGAGTGGATATAATAGTCAAAGAAGAAAATTAGATAGAACACGGAAAAAGATACAATTATCCCCTTTTAAATAATAAATAAATAAGATAGAATTACAATAGTGAGTTTTCTCAAATGCAAAATATCATAGGGAGTGAATAGAATAATCAAAGAAGAAGAATAGATAGAACAACATACGCATATTCGTAATCATTCTATACAATTACATAGATATGCATATTCGTGATAGAATAAACTTAAACCCCAAAACCAAAACCCAAAGACACCAAGCATTGGGCCACGTGGGTGTGGGTTTGTTGACTTTGGGTAGCATTAGGTTTCTCACGTGGGCCAAGTATATAGGCCAAGTCCATAAGTAGTTAAGGACCATAACTTCCCAATTTCTACCTTAGGGCGTAAAGGAATTGAAAAGTGATTACGAGTCTAATTAGTTTACGAATAGGATTTATATAATTAGCTTGAATTTGCAACCACGAAAGAAATTTGTAATAGAATTTTATTTACATTAGAATTCTACTTGCATTAAACAGAATACATGAATAACTAACTCGAGTTTTACCATTATTGAACTAACAATTTCATAACTCGGTTTTCCTATGAATGGCTAAGAGCAACATCAATGGAATGTTATCTTAAGACTTTTCTCATATGCCATGTCAGCTTTCCACTAATATTTAATTAATTAAATTTTGTAAAGACTTCTCCAAACTCATCCAAATTTAGATCTTCACCCCTCAAACTCATTTAAAACATCTAAAATAAACAATATCTTAAGTTTTTAATTATTTAACTCACACGTTGAGTCTTAAGTTGAGTCTTAGTTTTTCAAGATTTTAAGTCTTAAGACTTGGTGCTGATGTTGCTCTACATAAACATTTTAAATATTAAGAACACATTGAAAAACTCGTGCATCGCACGAGCTTCAACACTAGTATATATATATAAAGGGGAGTTTTTTGGAGAGCATTTGGAGCGCCATGTAGGATTTCCACGTCATCAAAGAATAATATATTTCAGATTTTTAAAATAAAATAAAATAAATAATAAGAGATAAATTTTGTTAGAAGTAATTAAAAAGATAAATTAGTGTTAAGTAAAAGATAATAAGAGAAAAAAGATTTAATTATCCGGTTTTAAAAATAAGATAGAATTTCAAATGTTATCAAACGATGCTCGGATAAGTTAAGGATTGTGATTAAACGTATCTAATTCTCTTATAAATTCATCAGGCTATAATCAACTATGGGTATGTAGAGAGACAAACACAAGTTTGAGTTTCCGATGATCCCGCCCTTATGTTAATTCAAGGGGAAATTATATCAAATTCTTATTGGGATGCTATGGCTGAAGAAATCAATGAAAGACTTCATGAATGCAGTCAGATTGCCGTGGCTGAGCTTGCTGCACAGTTACAAGTGGGTTCCGAGGTAATGCTTTCTTAAAAGATGGCAGTCAACAAACAATCCCCTTCCTTAATACTTGATTGAACATCAAATTTGATGTGGGTTTTTGTGGATTTGCATCCATGTGTGGTGTCATGGCATGTAAATCAAAGGTATACTTGAAGGTGGACAATTGTATACTCTTGCTTGATTATGTTGCGCGTGTAAATGCAATGGTTCGTGGTGCTTCAAGGGGTATAATAGTTCCTACGAATTTGTCTGCCTTGTGCAGCGAATTGTTTTGCTTGTAACACGTAATTCATACGGAGTATATGACAATATGTTGTGTCATAATAAAAATATCCCTATATTTAATTTCTATTCATAATGATGTACATTTTTTTCATAATTATGTACATTTTTTTAATACTATTTAATTGTGTATTATAAATTTCTAATTATGTTAACTCATGTTGATATTAGTGTGTGACTGTGGGATGTAGAAAATGTATTGCAATAGAGTTTTAAGAAGAATTTCCCCTACGCTATTAACTATTGTTCTTGAACTTTTGAAATTATCTTAGTTGGTTTGTAGTAATATTCTTTATCATAGGAATGTAGATTATTTTTTTGGTGCGTACTTTTTTTAAGGTTCGAATGAATTAGGGGAATTTGAATATGTGACCTACCATCGTATGAATTAAGGGCGTCAATATTAATACAGCCATACAGGTGAAGATCTTAGCATATGACCATATTCTATTTTTCTAACAAATATTTTTAGAAAAAACTCTAGCTAATCGTAAACATCTAATTAATACGGAGTACTCTGTAATTATTAGCATTACTTTACCTTATTAGAAGGGGTAATCTTGATTGGACTATTGTCAAACTAAAGCCAAACACGTTATAGGAAGCAAACACCAAATTACAACAAAATAAGATTAAATGGAGATCAACAAAAATGATTAAATGGAGCCCAGTACGTAGGACCTAACTTTGAAGGTGATAAACTATCATCGTCATTTTTCATTAAGATAACGGAGTTGCTTAATAAATTAACTTAAAATATAGACTTCTATAATAATAAAAACTATGATACATTTATATCCTATGCGGTGCATGTTTGTTAAGTAAAATTATTGATAACCTACTCTATCTTTCCCTCTAAAAAGATTTACAATTATTGATAGTTTAATAATATTAATCCGTGCATCGCACGGGCTTCTATTCTAGTATATATAAATAAAGGGGAGTTTTTTGGAGAGCATTTAGAACGTCCACGTAGGGTTTTCACGTCATTACATATAATTAACTAATATTAAAAATAAATAAAATAATATTAGAGTCTTGCCATGCTTAAAATTGTAGATAATACGGTAAAGATAGATTCCAACAAAAATTTATCCCATTTCTCTTCTACATTTTTGTATATATATACCTATAAGCTTTAGGTTCCTTTTCAATTACGTAGCCACTTTTTTTGGGATGAATTTTTTTGGGATGAATTTCGATATAAAAGGTTGATAAACAAAAAAGTTATACGGATCTCCCAATAGTTTTGTTAACAGAGATTGTGTGCTTTCCTGAGTTGTTCAAAAGCTACGATAATAATAATGTTGATCGTTCATGCAGTTTGGTAGCTTATAAGTTATAACCAATATGCCAATATGTTTGAGAAAAACTTAGACTTTTTGTCAAGAAACGGCAAACTACATGGTTCAAAGGGAACCAATGTGGGATTAATCAAGACGAAGGGTGAAACATTAACATATGGCGAAGCCAAGAAGTAGTACAAACACCCTCTTAATGCATATTTGGTACAATAGCCTTGTGTAAGGACTAAATCTGATAACTACAGACGTACAACTGATCAAGTAGTAACTGATGAGCAAGCTGATTAAACATACAAGAAGTCTTGGGTTCTTGCATCACATACTATGATCGACAATACCATACGAATCGGTTAACATCTTTACGACTTTCAAATACTTCTTCAACATGAATCTTGTCTAGATTGTTTTTCAATTTATTTACCACTTTGAGCCAACTTAACAAGCATACCCTTTTTCTCACTCTACAAAATGCAATTCAAGGCATGATATAACATGGTTCGATACTTCATGTATAACATAAGCATATGAGCAAAACGTACAATTAGTTTTATAAAAAAAGATAAGATAGATATGGAAACAAAAAGAGTTACATGGGGGTAAATCTTTCTGAAGTGGAGTTGAACAAGATAACAAAGAAAAAAGAAAATTATCCCCTTAAAAAAATCCCCTCAAAAAATATAAGATAGAATAACAAATAAGGAGTTATCTCAAATGCAAAATACAATAGAGAGTTATCTTAAAGATTTTTATTCTAAAAAAGAAAACAAGGGCTCTGTATATTTGAGGAAACTGAACGAGAGAGTCGTAGGGATTAATATAGTTTACATAGGCAATAATTGCTAAAAATAAATATAAAAAAAAGCTAATGTGAATAGTAAATGGAAGAGATTAAATAACTTGATCGATCGGTTTGTTCCTCTGCAACAATAGAATTAATGAATTATCACATTAATCATTCATTTTATATTGAAGGAAATTGAAAATTTAATACAATATACGGAGTAAGATAATGAAGCAATATGGGTTGGACTATATAGAATATGGGGCAACCCGTCAAATAAATAGAATATGGGGAAAAAATAAGGACGGGAGATACTTATACAAAGTATATGTAATGATTTTGTTGGGATCATAGGAATAACTAACTCGAGTTTTACCATTATTGAACTA
This sequence comes from Spinacia oleracea, assembly GCF_020520425.1. Classification (NCBI taxonomy): domain Eukaryota; kingdom Viridiplantae; phylum Streptophyta; class Magnoliopsida; order Caryophyllales; family Amaranthaceae; genus Spinacia; species Spinacia oleracea. Next base: position 38,776,374 of record NC_079489.1, on the reverse strand, counting down.
ACCATTTCATAACTTGGTTTTTCTACAAGTGTCTTATGCACAAACATTTAAAATATTAAAAACATATTTATACTCCAACTTAAAAAGGGACCTATTTTAACTTTCTATTGTAGGTATAATTTATAAAACAACTATTTATATACGATGAAATAATAACACAATAATGTACGGAAATTTACAAACCCGGGTATCGCACGGGTTTCATTACTAGTCGATTTTATTACGGAGTATAAGAAATAAGATAGAGCCTAATTAAGAAACATGTTAATTCATAGTGGCAATACTTGTTGCATGCACTATTGTGGGCTACATGCCAAATTTTTGTCAAGTTGGTTTAAATCTAGTATCTATCTATTACATTATATTAAAACAGACATTATAAACGACATGTGTCATTTCTTGGTGTAATTTTTTTTCCGCCAAAATATATTTTATTTATTTTACTTTTAAAAAAGTTACATTAGCTTTTTTAGGAAACTAAGATAAAAACGAAAAAAATATAATTCAATCACCATAAATGTTAATTACGTAATATATTATTGGAGGAAATCCGAATCAATATTATTTTCCTTTATGATATGATTTTATTTATGTATTATTATAAATTTTTAATTTGATACTCCGTAACAAATTTAAATAATATTGATGAATGAAATTCTAGTGATATGTACTGTTAATAATATAATACATGGTAAGTACAAATGTTAATCAAAATAATTATGCATGGTAAATAGACTAACATTAGAAGTCCATTATCAAAATTAATTGTACTCAATTCAAACTATGTTGCATTTGATTGACTCGGTTATGCTTGGGTCTTTTCTGAAATTAGTCTTCGGTCAGTCATCCGGATTTGGTTAACTTTGTTAGATCGATCTGCATACAAGTAAACAACTATAACCATTTACTCTGTATTGTAATATGCAAATTTATTTCATTTGAATATTTTTCAACACAACTTTGAATTTATACTTTTCCGTATATCCTTTTTATTTTTCCACGTGTTCCTAATATCACAAGTCTTTTTATGTAGTTACTATTGAAATAATAAAATTATTTTAATAGTAACTGTGCGTTGCACGGGCCCTAAACTAGTATATATTAAGGGGAGTTTTTTAAATAGCATTTAGAGCGTCCACGTAGGATTGTACAGTCACATAATCAAAATTAATTTTATGTTAACTTCATACATAAGATAAAAGTAAATTTAGGATATATAAAATATATGTAGTATTAATCATGATATATAAGATAAGTATCGAGGATAATGAGATAAAATTTTAAGAATTTTAGTATGAGATATTGTCTATCTAATATATATTGAACGTATACAAGAGGGCTCAGCCGCTCAGGTTAAGTTGTAACAAAAAATAATGGTGAAATTTTGAGCATTTGATCGTCATAAATTATACAGTTGTACAATCAAGTAGTTTGGAGTTTTTTTTTTTTTTTTGGGATTGGATTGATATATGATTTAGTTTACATTACTTAATCTGATGTATTATGTGATGATCGTCTTCTTCAACATTGCTTGCTTGATATGTTTTTCATCATCTACTTTGTTTATTAATTTTGAATTTGTGTAAAAGTCTTTATTAGCCCCGGCACTAAGCATAGGTGGGAGGTGCGACCGCCTAGAGCCCAGGGCGGAAAGGGGACCAGATTTAGTCTGCAGTATTTATGTATAAGTAATTATTAGTGCAATAATGATAACATGAAATTCTATGGCCCAGTGGTAAAACCTGTCTAGGAAAATGCATAGCACAGAAGTTTGATTCCGCAGCTACCCCCTTTTTTTTTTGCTGATTTGTTTACTTTTTTATTCTTCCTATGTTAGTCAACTTTCAGACTTGTTATTTCTTGTTAGCAAGTTCTTTTTTTTTTTTCTGCTGATTTCTTTACTTTTTTTATTCTTCCTATGTTAGACAACTTTCAGACTTGTTATTTCTTGTTAGCAAGTACTCCCTCCGTTTCTTTTTATTCTTTATGTTTTCCTTTTTGAGTGTCTTGAAATGTTCTTTACATTTGCTTTTATAGTATCACATAAATGCTTTAATATTCTATCAAAATTTGAGTCAAATGATTATTTTAACCAATTAAATTCATTGGGTCATTTAATCTCTCACACTTTTCTATTGGGACATTAAATTTTCTCATTTTCCCAATATCATAATTTTGATAATAGTGAAAACATTATAAATCAACGTAATTTTTCCTTGTTTAAATAAAAAAATAGAGAAATCTCAATGCACATTAGTTAGTCGTTAATAAACGTGTAAAAGGTCAAACGTAAAGAACAAAAAGAAACGAAGGGAGATTATAGTACTCCGTAACTTTTAATTTTTTGAAACTATAAGATTACGAATATGTTATATAGTCTAAAATTTAAATTCCAAGCATATATATGAATATTGCTGAATATTTCTTCCTCCTCCGTATAACAAACCTATATGTACAAATCTACGTGTAATTATTGATTATCTTATACAAGTAATGAAATGAATTATTTTTTTATCAAAAAATAAATTTTAGTTCCTTTTATTAATGTATTGCAAGATAATTTGGAACTTGCTTCTGGAATTTAGAATAAGATCATTAATTTATTGTTGCTTTGATCTTGACAATTTATGGACTAAACAACAATTTGGACGGATATTATTTTTTCATTTGTGAAATAATGTTATTCAACTAAAGATGACGAGGTAAATTTTTATAAATATTTTTTAAAATATAAAAATAGATTTTGGAAAAGGGCCCTAGTCTATTATTTCTCCTAGGGCCCTCAAAATGTCAGGACCTGGCCTGGTCTTTCCTTCCAACAGTGTTGAATTCTGCTTTGTTCACATCCATTAGTTATACTTTTAGTTTTATACAATATCAAAAAGTTTTATACTCCCTCCAGTTCTTTTTGTTGTATCTGTTTCCATTTTAAGCGTTTCTTTTTGTTGTATCCGTTTCTATTTTTGGACATACGTTTTATCCTAAAATACCCTTACATTTCTATCTAATTACCAAAATACCTAAAGATTCTACCCATATTCCCACCTAAATTTCCCCACCCCTATTATTTAATTCTTTTCCCTTCCCCGTATACCCACTCTCTCACCTCCTTTATCACCCATCATTATCACTCCTCTCTCTTACCTTATTTCTTTATTATTTTCTCTCTTCTTTTTTTTATTATAATCTCTTACATACAATCATTTTTCTTACACCCAATCATTACACTTATACCAATACAAACCAAGATTCCAATTTTCTTAAAAACTCCCCACTTTTTGAAATGGATACATCAAAAAGAAATGGAGGGAGTACAAAGATTAAAGGTTCTCACAATTTACTTTCTTTTAATACCTAAATTTTAAGTTATTAAAAGCTAAACCGTCAATTGTTCAATCTTATACAAGAATTTAATAAGATATACAAATTAACAATATACGATAGTATTTTAAGATAAAGATTTATCTCAAAAAAAATATTTTAAGATAAAGATTAGGTATAATAAGATAATTAATAAAGCAGAAAATTTAAAAGATAAGATTAAAGATAGGATAGAACTAGATTAATAAAAATTCAAGTATATTGTTCAAAATATCAACAATTAATAATGTAGGCAAAGGTTGATAAAATAATAAAATTTAGTTGTAAAATAGGTACAATATTAATTCCTATAATAACTAAAAATATTTATGAGATCTATGGTTCGATTAGCATTGTAAACCCATGCATAGCACGGGCTTAAATCTAGTTAGGGATATAAAGTAAAGTGAGCTGAGCTGAGTTAGCATTTTCTTTTAAGGAAATATTTGATTAAAAAAGTTAATCTTTGTCACACCTTAAAAGCGCAAAAATAAAAAGATCAAAGAGAAATCGCTATGCTTAGAAGCTAGAACCATTAAAGCTCTCTGACGAAATTACAATGTTGAGAAAACCGTAGAGTATGGATTGAGGTTCGGGGGACATTTACTAATACATGGAGTGCCCAACATTAGCCCATGCGACGATCCTTACTATTCAACACAACGACGAAAAGGACATGCGCGCGTTAGCTACATTATTAATGAATTGATTTTAATGCATATACATATTAACTAACGACGTCAAAATAGTGATTTAGATTGATTATAGGTGCTTAAATATAACAGATTTGTCCACAAAATATCTTGTTAGGCGTGATCAATATAGCAGGTTGTCTGAACAGATTTATAATGGTGATCAAAGCATTAAAAAATATATATTTGCAATTTACAGTATAGCTTAGGCTATATTGCGGTTCTCAGGAACACTAACCACTTGTCTTTACTGGATTTCCTTTTCTGCTTCGAACTTCCTGGCAACTGACTGATTGTTCCCGATTCCTAGTACAATTCCTTTAGAGTTTCTCCGTAGATTCTACAGTTTAGGCTAAAGGATTGACTATAACTTTCACAGTAATTGGGATGATTTGAGTGTTTATACGGACATAGTTCTGCTTAACCAGAGTTAGTACGTCAAAGCTATTATGAATATGGGACGAGTTTAAAGCTTCGGTTAATACTTAAGCTTAAGGGATTTGGTGAATATCTGGTACATAATGGGTATCCCTTTTTCAGAGTTTAGAGGGTTGTATTTATAGTGTAACCGGTTGATTAAGATAGACGTTTGAAGAGATTGAATTTTAATAAAACTGAAACAACAACGCTAGATATTTCTAGCGCTAACCTGACCAGCGTTGGAAATAAATAGCACTGGTAAGGACGCGTCAGATTTATCAGTTGTTGAGTCAGTGACAGCTCATTCTGGAATTTATCCGTGTCGTGATTGGGTGAGAACCAAATTGTAGCGCCAGACTGTAGTGGCGCTGGGTTGACTGCGCTAGAAATAAACTACGCGTATGTGCCACGCACTAGAAATAACTAGCGCTAGTAAATCATATCCACGCATTTTTCTAGATCCTTCCGTTTTGTTCCGGATTCTATCTCTTTCACGGTTTTATTTCTTCTATGATATTAGTTGTAGGAAACTCTTATCTTTTCCAAGGATTAATTGTAGTGCAATGTAATATCTTTGAATATCCATCTTGTTCGGTTGTTATATCTAGTAGTTGTTAAGCATAGCAGTTACTATAAATGACAGTTCCTAAAAATAGAAATATGGATTTCGGGATCACTACGGTCAGTCGTAGGATGTTCGTTGTGTACTTAGGAAAGTGTTGACAAGTAGTGTTCGATTTCATCATCGAACTCACCGCTTCGGGATAGGGGTCAAATATAGGCGTCTACAGTTAGCCCCCACTTTGATTGAGTCTGATTAAGACGATGATCAAAGTATTGACGAGGTGCGTCTTAGAAATTCGGTCTTTAGTGGACCGAACTTATGCGAGGGTCTCATGAGCCCCGGGTGATAACTTTTGACTTAAGGGTCATCATTAGGAATGTCAACAGTCCTCCTCACGAATCATTGTAGATTTGTTAACCTGAATTTAAACCTTCTCACAGAGTCATTGAAAATGTTCACATGGTGAATGGAATTTTTTGAAAATTGAAATTTGATTTAAATTTAAATGGGGTAATGACATTCTACTAAAGAGGAATGAACAAACCTCGTAACGAGAATGGAAACGGAAATGGAGTAATGTCATTTTGTTAAAGAGGAATGAATAAACCTCGAAACGGGACCGGAGTAATGATGTTTTATTGATGAGGAACGAATAAACCTCCAAACGGGACCGGAGTAATGATTTTTTATTTTATTAAGGAGGAATGAATAAACCTCGAAATGGGAATGAAAGTCGGAGTAATGACGTTTTATTAACGAGGAACGAATAAACCTCGAACGAGAACGGAAATTGGAGTAATGGTGTTTTATTAATAAGGAGCGAATAAACCTCGGACGGAACAGATTATTAATGAGGAACGAATAAAACTTGAATTTTTTTTAATGAGGGTAGAATAACCTCAAACGAATATTTTGTTTAACGAGATCGAATAACCTCAAAACGAATATTTTTTTAATGAGGATCGAATAACCTCAAAACGAATATATTTTATTTTACGAGAATCGATTAACCTCAATATGAATAGATTTTAACGAGGATCGAATAACCTCAAAATGAAATTTTTAACCAGGATCGAATATTCTCTAAACAAATACTTTTTTAACAAGGATCGAATAACCTCAAAACGAATATTTTTTTAACGAGGATCGAAGAGCCTCAAAACGAATATCTTTTTTTTGAGGAGAAATTCGGAAAAATCTACTACCTTATTTTTTAGAGAAAATGGGAAAAACTCACGAACTTTCGTTTTTTAGAAAAATTGGAAACTATAAACTATAAATCCTCATTTTTCTTAAGACGATTTTTGTAGACGAAAAAAATTCCAATCGACGACTTTTCGAAATAAAAAACTACTTTTGATTCTTTTTTTTTTTTTTTTTTTTTTTTTTTTTAAGCAAAAAAACAATATTTCCTGAAAAAGGTTACCCTCCCGCTAGGTTGGGATAGATGGGTCACTTTGGCTACTTTTCTGAAAATCCGCTACCTGCCCGTTATGGTGAGGCTGATGGGTAATGAGATTTTTTTTTAACTTAAAACAAAACACAAAAAGATAATTTTTTATTTGAAAACCGTGACCTTAATGTATCATGGTTATTTTCCCGAAAGGTCGTTGCCTGTAAGTGGGCTAATGAGACTTATTATTAATTTTTTTTGAGAAAATAATTATGAAAAGCCATTACTTTTCTGTGGGAAGGAATTTGGGTAACAATTAACGGTTATTTACAGAGTACGAAGGGATGAAGTGGCCCTCTTTTTTGCTCAAGGAGTCTGGCAACACTAGAAATGTATAACGCTGACTAGCAGGGGCGGATCTAGGGGGTACATTCGGGGTAACTTGTACCCCTATTCCCAAAAAAGAAAAAAATGTCATGTCAAAAAACAGATCTCTTAGGTTACACTAAATAACATAAGACAACACATAACAAGTGGGGTAATGTTCCTATTAATACAAAGAGACCATCAATTTGAAATAACTGGTCTCTTATATTCATGGATAAGAGACCAACCATATCTTTAATATTCTATTCAAACAATACGAGAACAGTTATTTGAAACGTATGGTATCTTAACATGAGTAATTCATTCCAGCACTTGAAATTAATATTAATTATTTAATTAAAAAAAATTCGTCCCCATGTATAATAAACTAATACAATTTATCATTTGAACTAGTTAAATTGATAAGTGTATGCATGTTTTAGCATATACTCCTATATATAGTCGTAACTTAAAATAAAAAAACTTAAGGATTAGATAATAAGTTTATAAAAAGCGTTACAGTTAATTAAATTATTATTATTATTATTATTATTATTATTATTATTATAAATCAAATGCTAACAAAGTCAAATAATTTACAAATAATTAGTGGGAAGCCGAGATACAATCTGGACCCCACTCCTCTAACTATAGCAAAACCTATCCTGGTGAAAGTATGAGCAGCAGCACGAGCCCCAACGTCCTGAGTCCTAGAGAACTTCTGAATCCGCTTCAGCAACGCTACATCATCCTTATCCAGCTCCCCCAAAGAAGAGAAAGAGAACGGAAGAAAGCCATAACCAATGGCCCTGCAACGTGATTCGTACTTGACCCGTTTCCGAATAGCCGCATCAGCCACAACTCGGCCCGGGACAAATCCAGCCAATCCAGACTGTGTCAAAGGGGATGATCCCGTCAAGTCAACACAAACTTCACATCCCCGATCCCAAGAGTAGAGCAACACGTCTGCTGGTCGGAGTGCCCCATCGTTCCCTCCAGATAGACCAACATCAACCTCTTTCCGCGCCGAAATCCCATAGCGATAACAAACATCAACAAGGGTATCCCGAACCGCATTATGCCGATGTTTAATACCCACGATGCCAGCACATGACACCGCATGATCACCAAAGATGTCTCCCGCAAAGACCCTGGAACAAGCAGAACATGGCGCCGTAACAGAGAACAAAGGAACCCCCAGCCGGTAACACAACACACGTCGGTAAGCCTTAGTATTCATCGTCTGTCCCAAACCTGATCGATATGGGGACCGCACGAAGCCAAGCAGAGGTGTGATCTCCCTGCTGCGATTTCCGCAACGCCAACTGTCGAGAAGATAAAGAGAAGGTGGATTCTGCAGATGCAGTAACCTTTGTGAAGTATATATCTGCCAGTTTCTTCATGAGTTTAGGGGCAGCGACCTCACTAGGGTTACTCAGGATGTCATACTCCACCGTTCTATTATATGGACTCAACGCATCCTCAAATGCTCGACCAGGACCAACAATACCAGCATACCGTAGAAGCTTTGTCTGCAAACCAGAAGACTGCAGACGAGAAGCAAGAAAAGCATAATGACGAACATCACCTGCGGAATAGACACCAAGTCCGCCAAAGGAAAAAGGTAAGGTGGCAAGACGCCACTGCCAATCACCAAAGCCAGGCCCCGAAGCAGTAACAATACGCTCCAAGGAAGAACGAAGAGCCTCATCGAAAGTGCGCTGAGCCGCCTCAAAGATATCAGGAGGACAAGTACGCAAAGCAAAGTAGAGTTTAGAAACTCCAGTACATGCCCTAAGTAACAACAACTCACACTGAGGATCATCAAGCTAAGCAACCTTATCCATAAGCCCAATGGTCTTGGTTACCCACTACATCACGAGCTCACCACTAAAAACTGGATCGGAACTAGCGGGACCCCCAAGCAACTTAACACCATGCAAAGGACGAGTAATATCAGCGGGAAAGACCCCCACAAGCCTGCTTCGAGGGTCCTCTATAGGCCAGAAAACCTCAGTCTTCTCCACGTTAATATATAACCCGAGACAAGGCCCTTCCTCCATAATCAACTGCAGAACCTTCCCAACCACCAAGGTGTCACCAATAATAGTGCCGTCATCCAAATACCATGCCTGAAGACATACATCAAAAGCATCCCTGATTTTACAAACCAGGGGTTGTGAAACCAAAGCAAAAAGCAAAGGACCAAGGGGATCACCCTGTTGCCCCCCCTGAGACGACCATAAGGTATGCTCCCCATAATACAATCTGGCTGGAGTAGAGTAGCAGAATTCAACCCAACGCGAAATGCCCGGACAACGAAGACAAACTTCACGTAACATGGCCGTTCGATCAACTAAATTGAAGGCATTTTGAAAATCCACCAATAACATCGAAAGACCCACATCAGAACCCCGATCCTCAATCAATCGATTCACATCATGAAGAATTGCCTCACCACCCGCATATACCCCGACACCAAATTGAAGACCATCAAAATAATTTGCCAAAGACGGACCAACCATAACAGCACCAACCTTCAAAACCAGACATCGCCAAACAGTACCCACAGCAATAGGACGAATACCACCACCGGGCTTGACAAGAGGTGTGAGGGGAGCACTAGCAACATACTCACCCAAACCCATGGGACAATTCCCTGCTAAAAAGAGGTTAACCACCCCAGAAATGGAGTCAACTAACTCATCTGAAATAGCCACAGCAGCACCACTCAAATAATCCATAAGGTGCTGAGCTTGCAAACCGTCCCTCCCACAAGATGTGCCACGAGGAAAACTCCTAATTCGGTCCAAAACAACAGCAGAAGTAGCCATGAGATGATGGTGATCAACATGAATATCAGGCAAGGACGGAGCTGGGGAAGAAGGGTGTTTGGACTATAAATCCGCAAGAGTGGCCTCATTATAAGGCGCAACACCAGAAGAGGAAAGAACACGGACTGCAGCAGTGTAATGACCATCACAAATCTTCCTACGACACTGCTTGATATTACGCTCTGTCAAATCAAGATCCTCATCAACATCCATCAAAGTAGGGGATCCAGCTGCAAAAGCATCCCGCAAAAGCAGCATACTACCACCTGGCTCACTCCAAGTACGAATAGCATTAGCAATGCTCTCTTCCTGTCGTTGCCGCCTAACGGAAGAAGAAAACTCGCGATTACTCCTCGGAATAAAGGTCCTAAGGATACACAGAGGCAACACGAGAAGACTAACCCAACAAGAGATGTCACCAGGCTTGGAAATCACCGTATCAAGCGCGCCTTTCAATACCCGGGAAAAACCCAAACGACATTTAGGAGGGATGGATTTCACAGTGCAAAGACGTGTAGATAGAAATCTGTAAAGAAGAGTGACGGAAAAACCATAGTCAAGTTCTTGCACCGTAGTATCCACATGACTAGGTACATCAGAATCGAGCTGTAGTTTAGAAAGACCATAGAGCACAAACCGAATAACACCATCCCCATTATCAGGTGGGGCCACAAAATTAGAACCTGCACCATGACGACATTTAGAACGGATAGCATGCGTCTTAAAACAATCCCCACAAAGCCAAATCCCCATACGACAGAAGGTCGACTCAGCCTCAGAGAAAATAGCCAAGTTAGTGGTTAGAGAGTGACGTGTGACTGATTGTGCGGCAGCATTACCACAATGGCGATCACGAAGATGAGTGATCAAAGAGCTTCTAGTAAGCCCATTTCCCCCGCCATCTTGACACCCATTAAGACCCACAAACGGGCAATGAAAACGCGCAGCATTAGAAGACATTTGAGAGCGAAAAAGATAAGGTAACCAATTTGCAACCACAAATTTGATCACAAAAGTGGCAACAACAAATCAGCAATAGCAATAGTAAGAACCTGATTGGACGAATAGCAATAGCAAAACAACAAGAAGACAAATTAGAAATGTCAAGACCACCGCCGAAAACAGCCTGATTGAATAACGCCTGTCGAAACACCACAACACAATACCACCACCGAACAACACCGCCCTAATACCTGCCTGAATGACGCTGCACCTGACCGGAAACACAGCACCACCGGAAAACCCGTCAAAACACAACAGAACTTGATCGAAATATGGTGCACCTGATCGGAAAACGCACCCAATATCAGCTGGCCTGAGTACCCTTTTGAACCCCCTTTAAAACACCTGAGAACCGCACTGTAAACCGCCTAAAAGCCGCCGGAAACCGCCTGCAAAACAGGCCAAAACTGTGCCAAAACCTCAACCAATAACGGACCCGAAACTGCACCAAAACCTCAACCAAAAACACCTTGGAACCGCCCTGTAACTGTCTGAACCGCCGCGAAACCCTGACCTAACGAACAGCCGCCGGAAAAGCCCTGTATTCCGCCGGAAAATGGACGTGGAACACCCTAAACGCCCATATTACGAACCCTAAATTATAGCAAAACCCTAATTTATTATTATTATTATTATTATTATTATTATTATTATTATTATTATTATTATTATTATTATTATTATTATTATTATTATTATTGTTTATTTATTTTATTATGCACATCGTTGTTAGAGAATGAGTACACACTACAGAGTATAAAGTTAAAATTAAGATAGTGGAATGAATTAACAACTCAATCTTTAGTTGGCAAACGAAAAATTGCGCCGTAACGTAGAATTTTTTTCAGTCTGATTTCGTACCCCCATTCCCAAATTCTTAGATCCGCCACTTCTGACTAGGCTAGTGCTAGAAAGAACTAGCGCTAGACAAGCATGCGCTTGATTTTTCTGGCGCCTGTTGTCTATGTATTTGAATTCTTGGCGGATATGCCATTTCTATCGATGTTTTTGCTTTGCTTCTGTACTTTTTTTGGTCATTCTTGCTTATTTTGTTCAACGTTGCCGTTGCGAAGAGTGTCTATAAGATGTGGCGTCATGATGGGTATGCCTCATGGGTACTCGGGGTTTGCAGAAAAGGACTTGTTGCGCGTGCCCCGCTCTTGTAGAAGAACTCGGGGTTTCATCCCCTGAGTGTTTATTTTTTCTTCTCTTCTTCTTGCGATGAAGATTTTTCTATTATTTTTCATAGTCCTTGAAGCAATCAGTCGAACTGTACGAACGGATATGTGCAAAGTGATTGTCATACATGTCCGATGTAGTAGGATGATCGGAGATTTTGTTATTACTTTTCATCGTCCTTTGAAGAAATCGGTCGAACTATACGAACAAATATGTGCAGAGTGATTGTCATGCATGTTCGCTGCAGTAGGATGATCGGAGTTGTCCTGAACTCGCGATGTTATTGCCCCGTTAGGTTGGAGCAACTTTCAAGTTCTACTACGCCATGCTTAGAATGGAATAAGGGTTTTAGCAAATCAAGATACTTTTCACGCAATTGAACACTAGGATTTGCTCCTTATGACATATGTATAGCATTAGCATCGAGAATTTACGATAAAATCGACGTTTGGAGCAGCTTTGAAGTGCTTTCCTCAAGCCCCCAAGCATAGCTAGGGATTATCTTTGTGCTGTAATGCTTGGCATATGTTTTGTAATATTCATGATGTCTGGGATGCACAAGAATCATCTAGCTATGAACAGTTCATGAATATTTTGGAGCATACTTGTTTAGTGCAAGGTATGTTTGAGGAACGAGTAGTAATTGCTAATTGTCGTTTTTTCTTTATAGGTGTCGAGGGAGGCGACATAGCTATGGTCAAGGTGGTCAACAAGTTGAAATCTCCCTTGACCAAGGCTCGGGTGACTCTTTGGTCAGAGTGAGGCATCCCAACCTGTACTCATAGAAACAGACATAAAATAAAAGCATGTGCATTTTAAGTTTAGGGTCAACAACGTCTTTTTTGCATATTTATTGGATTTAAGTCTGTAGAAGATATCAGTTAAAAGGTGCAGATTTAGTTCCAAATTACTCAAAATGGAAAAGTCTGGTATGTTCAGTCGGTTGTTAAGTAGAACAATTGACGTGTTGGCTTTAGCTAGCCCCCAGTATAAATAAGAGAAAAGGTTTTGCCTCTTTAGAATTAGACATGGGAAGGTGCATCCAGACTTTATCGCTTAACAAGGAAATGAACGAACTGACTAAGATAGAGGAAATATCCAACTAAGTTTTGGAATTATTTTGCAAACAGAAAGGAAGAAGTAGGGTCCTTATTTAAAAGCATATTCAATAATGTTCAAGGAGGTCGCATGGTTCGATATGTCTAAGGTCAAACCATCTTTTATTTATTTATTTATTTATTATGGAAGATTGTAGACACCTAAATCGTGTCTCCCCATTGGGATGATGACGATACCATTATCCTTGCCAGGTGGTTGGAACAACTCCGTGTGGAAGTCCCAATTGCTAAAACATGTTCCAAAATCCAAAATCCAAAGTCCAATTCCTGAGCCCGTTCCCATTCCGGAACTCGGTACAAAATTCAATTTCCGAAAATCAATTTCAAAATCCAAGTACAATCTCACCCAATGGACCTCTCCATTGGTTTTACAAGACCTTTTCCAGTCAAAATGACACTAAGCAATCCAAATTCGGGCGCCGACCCACAAAACCGAGCAAGTCGGGCCTCGGCCCGTAAAATCGAATTCAAAAACCCAAAAACGGCTAGTTTTTAGTCGCAAATTCAAAGCCTTAACCATTAAGCAAGTGCTACGTGCTAAAGCTCATAAATTTCATACAAAGGTACGCTCACTAAAAGCCAAACGCAAGGACGGTGTCATCGTCCTTGCTTGGCGTCTTCTGTGCCACGGCAGCGGCGCCAGCCGTCTTTGCCTGCGTTGGGCGCAGCTGTCATCTGGAGTTTAGCCATCCATTTTTCTATTTAAACCCTGATTTCCAAGGAATTTAGGGCAGCAAATTACAATCAGAACGTCGTAATTCTGAAATTTCCCCTCAAAAGTCAAATACAAAAACTTCAAAAATCTCATACAAATCTCAAGGTTTCAAGCAATTGGGAGCTCCAAGAGGAATTCTAACCTAAACCTAACTAGGTAATTCCAAATCCCAATCCTAATCTACTATGTTTCTATAATCTCTCTTTCAAAATGATTAGTAAAGTTGGCACTTTTACTCTTAAAAGTGTCACTTACAACAATCACATATTTTTACAAAATCAACACTTTCTATGATTCAAATACAAAGTTATGGATTCCATGATGTTTAAGGTTGTTTGTAATCATTTTCAAAATATGGAGTAATCAAAGGTGAGGCCTTTTTAATATTTAAAGGTCTAATCTTTGAGATTCAAGACTCCTCTTTTCAATATTCAAGTCCAAGTTTCATCTTCAAGATTCTATGATGTTAAAGGTTTTTGTAATCACTTCGTTAAACTAGAGTCATTTCAATTTATGGAGCACATCAAAGGTGAAACCTTTTCAACATTAAAAGGTCTAATCTTTGAGATTCAAGACTCCTCATTTCAATATTCAAGTACAAATTTCATTTTCAAGATTCTATGATGTTTAAGGTTGTTTGTAATCACTTCCTTAAACTAGAATCATTTCAAGATATGGAGCATATCAAAGATGAAACCTTTTCAACATTAAAAGGTCTAATCTTTGAGATTCAAGACTCCTAAGTTCAATATTCAAGTTCAATATTCAAGATTCAATATTTCAAGTTCAATTTTTATGTCCAAAATCTAAGACACTTTTGGATGAGCAACTTGTCCTAAAGTTGAGATTTTTAGACTTGAATCCGTGTCGGACGCACTTACTATTAAGAAGTCGTTTGGCGTTCGGATCTCAAATACAATAGTTCAATTTCAATATCGCATCTTTTCAATTATGCACTTCAATACCGCAATTTCAACAATGCCTTTCAATTATGCACTTCAATATCGCAATTTTAATAACGCCTTTAAATATTGCACCTTTCAATTCCGCACTTACTATTTATGCAACTTTACTTTCCTAGTCCTTCTAGGCAATGTGGTTTCCACCTAGTCCTTTTCTAGGTGGTGATTTATCTTTACTAATTACGTATTTATTTTCTATTGTGATGTTGCTTTACTTGTTTATTGCTTTCATCACCTCAAATGCTAAATACAATAAAATGCAAAGTTACACCACGCTTAATAAAGATAATTTCTTGGACAAACCGGCCTTAGGTTCCCTTAAATTAACTTTAAAGCAAAGTGGTCACCATACAAGTAGAAATTCTATGTGCTAAGATTCTAAGTTCAAACCCACATAGTGTCATGACTAGGGTTATTCGAAAATGTTCTATGCCATGCATTCGGATACAATTTTTATGGCTCGCGGAATAAGCATCTCGTTCCCTTGCTCGCATCTCACCCATCCGTTTCTAAGATTCAATGCCTTATCCACTAAAGAGTCAACTTTGGTCTTTTCAAACGGGACCCTTAAAATTGTTTGGTGGCGACTCCTTCGAAATCCAAAAACATACAAAGCTTCAAGTCCATTTTCCGTAGGGGAAATCAAGAGCACGAAAAAAAACCCCTACAAATATTCACTTGGGTTGTTGGTTGTAGTACTTTGCAGATTTCTTATAATAAATATAGGTTGCTCGATTTAGGATCGTTTACAGGTCATTGTTGTATTCAAAGTGTTCGTTATCTGTGGACGTCCCCTTTTTTTCCTGGCGGATGCATGGTTGTTCTCTTTTGATATGGCCTATGTGTCGTTGATTCTAGGAGTTTTTTTTGTTCATTTTATCCTTCTTCTCCAATGAATCAGTGGTATCCCCTGGCTTTGCATCCTTTGACACACTGCAGATCTTTGTTGCATGTATAAATGCTTCGGCTTCATCTAGCACCTCGGCCATAGTTCGGACGCTCTTCTTCACTAAGTCAAACTTGAAGGATCCTTTCTTTAACCCTCTTATGAAATTGTCAAAGGATACACCATCCAGTAAGTCAGGTATCTGGTCGGCCTCTAAGTTAAAGCGTTTTACATAGCTTCTGAGTGACTCGTCCTTCCCTTGTTGGATTCGTCCAAGATGCATACTTGTTTTCTTTTCTTCCTTGTAAGCCATAAACTGAGTCGAAATAAAATTTCTAGCTTGGCAAACAAAGAGATAGACCCAGCTGGAAACCTCTCAAACCATTTGGACGTTGCTTCTTTCAATGTGACCGGGAAGTACTTGCACCATGTTGCCTCATTCGTTCCTTGTATGTACATGTGGTGGAGGCATGCTACTAGGTGCATATCAGGATTCTTGGTGCTATCATATGCTTCAATGGTGGGTGTTTTAACCTTAGGCTCCTTTGGGGTGTTCATTATGGCTTCACAAAATGGGGTATTCATGTGTCGCAAGGTAATGTTTTACAGTCCTTGCTGAATGTGGTAAGTTGGCTCGCGACGACGAGAGGTTCCTCCCCTGCGAAGGTAGATCTCAATGGATATGTGATTCAAATAGAATTGAATTGTTGATGGTTATATGAATAAATTTGATGTGTTGAATAGGATTTCCATGTATGACTTGATGAGTAGTTGCAAATGCTATGTTTGTTATTGTAATTGGAGTGTTTATCACCAACTTGTCAAGAGATTGAGAGTTTGTTGATTCATAAGAGTAGCTAGTTGATTTCATGAACCATTCTAGTTCTACGGTGACACGAGAGCGTGCTATTGGAACTAGATTAGCATTGCATTCTAACCGAGAGGGGTGAATTTCTATAATTGTTTGTTGCTCCCTTGAAAGCATGTCCTTGCATTATCATGTTTGTAATTCAATTCGTTTTCCCCATGGAAACCAAGTTGATCCCCAATTCCCCTAGCTTATTCATATTGATTTCTTTCCAAATTAGTCTAGATTCATTAGTTCTATCCAAATCAATTCAATCTCTCTTCTAAACTATCTTGGTTGTTTAAACTCAATTCGCTTCGTTCTCTTGGGACTATCCCTAAACTGGCCGTTATAATCAATATAGTGTGTTGGATTAGGTGTTTCTATAAATTTTGTTTGGTAGGTGGTATTCGTTCAACGACCGGAAATCGCCCTATCAAAATGGCGCCGTTGTCGGGGAGCGGTAGTCGTATTTTAGTTTAGCTTAGAATCAAGTCTAGTTTAATTAGTTTACTTCTTGCTTTTAGTGTAATAGTCATTTCTCACGTTTTCTTTGAGTTGTATGCAAGATCGAGGGCGAAGTCGTCATCGACCTCTCTATTCTCTCGACTTGGAGTTAGAGAGGACATTGCGGGTTCTAAGGAGAATACGAACCCGGCCTTCAAGCTAAAACAGATTTGCTACCTTAATCTTGACTCCACCGAACCAAGAGCCTTTAAGTCCTACACTTGAGAGTATTGCTTTGCCGGTGAAGAACCTGGGAATTCCGGCGCTTTTGAGGCCACACGTGGAATTCAAGCACCAACTACAAAAGCCAATAACTTCGAGATTAGGCCCGCTTTGATCACACTAGTCCAAAGCCACCCATTTTGTGGGAAGGCTAGTAAGTCTCCACATGATCATTTGAAGCAATTCGAGCATTATTGCGACACGATCACGCATAATGGGGTCACTTGCGAGTATGTGAGGCTAAAGTTGTTTCAGTTTTTGCTTCTAGGGAGAGCTAGTGATTGGCTTGACAAGGAGGTCAAGCCAAAATCACTACGAACTTGGAATGAGGTCACTAGTGCTTTCCTTAGCAAATTCTATTCACATGGGAAAACCGCCGAATACCGACACAAGATACAATCGTTTGAGCAAAAAAGAGATGAGTCCTTGTTCAAATCTTGGGATAGATTCAAGGAGTATCAAAGTGAATGTCCGCACCATTGGATTCCAAAGTGGCTCCTCCTCTAAACCTTCTACTTGGGACTTAGCCCGGCTTCAAAGACTAGCCTTGATGCGGGAGCAAGTGGTCCAATCATGAACAAAACAGAGGACCAAATTGAAGAAATCATTGAAGATGTTGTGCAGAATTATCAAGCATGGCACGTGGAAACGAGGAATTATGAGGTTAAAAGTTGGTGTGAAGATGGGAAAGGATCGGCTTTCGCATTGGATCAAGCCAACATCATCGAAAAGCTTAGCTCCCGCCTTGAAAAGCTTGAGAGTGCTCCTACTTAACCACCATCTCCATCAACAATTCCTCCACCGTCGACCACCCTTCTTGTCAAAGGGAAGGGCAAGGTTAGTTCCTACAACACCATGCCTCCTAATACATCATTTTGTGATATTTGTGGTGGACACGATAATTTTCCTAACATGTGACATCTATTACAAAATGTTTCCTTTGTTAAACATGACTCATCTTATGAGCAAGACTTTGATATTGAGTATGCAAATTCTCTTAATGAAAGACCTAGGTACGATGGGCCCCCAAACCTAAATTTCAGTAGACAACAAGCACCTAGAGGCCCTTCTATGCATGCCTACCAAGGTGGTTCCTACCAAGGCCAAGGCCAAGAATGGGGGGTTTGATCACCAAGGTCGGGGAAACTATAGGGGGAAAGGCTATCAAGGCCAAACTCTCTATGGCCAGCCCCATGGCCTAAGTAGTCAAGCTCCTTACCACCAAGCTAGTTATAACCCAAATCACTAAGGTGGAGTGGGCTATAACTACCAATATGGGCAAAGTAGAGGAGTTTCTAGTGGGGGCTATCCATTGAATTCGGGAAACCAATATGGAAATTCCCAATATCCTCCTCCCGGATACAATGTACCTAGGACTTATGGCTCTCACTTTCCACCTAATCCTTCCGGATTTGGCAATGCTCCCCCACCACTCCCGTCTCCTAAGTCTAATCTTGAGGCTCTCATGGAGTCGTTTGTGGGGGCGCGAGCAAAAAAGAACGTGGAATGTGAGAATGGATTTAAGAAGTCCAATACTCATCTAAAAATGATTGAAACTCAACTAGCTAGCACAATCAAAGAGCATCAAGTGCACACAAGTCTCCCACCCCAAGGTCAAGCACCACCAAAGAAAATGTATGTCGTAGTGACTAGGAGTGGGAAGACTCTTGTTGATAGTGCTAGGCTAAGTGAAGCCTCAAGTTCTAGAGGGGAAGTGTCAAAGGGATTTGAGTCTAATGACAATAATAAGGTCGAGGAGGAGCCTCACGTTGATGATGCGAGTGATGGTTCAAAGCCAACAAAGGCTACTCTTCTACCTCTCCTTACTCCCAAACTCCCGTTCCCTCAAAAGTCTTTAGGGAACAAGTTGGATATTCAGTTTTCCAAGTTCCTTGATGTGATTAGTAAGTTGCATGTCTCGTTATCCCTCACCAAGGCTCAAACAAACGCCCCACTATTCTAGATTTATGAGAGATGTTCTTAGTGGCAAAAGATATTGTGGGCCCAAGGAGACCGTGCAACTCACAGAGAGTTGTAGCGCTCTAATCCAAAGCTCATTTCCCCCAAAACTCAAAGATCACGGGAGTATTTCAATCCCTTGTAGCATTCAAAAGCTCAAATTTGATAATGCTCTTTGTGATTTGGGGGCAAGCGTGAGTATCTTGCCATATAAGATCTATGAGAAGCTCAATCTAGGTGATATCTCTCCTACCACCATGTCATTGCAACTAGCCGATCGTTCGGTTATGTTTCCATTGGGTAGGATTGAGGATGTTCCCCTCGTTGTTGGCAAGCTTACTTTTCTTGTCGATTTCGTAGTCTTGGACATCGATGAGGATTACTATACCCCTATTATTTTAGGGAGGCCATTTTTGGCCACCGCGGGCGCCCTTATTGATGTGCACGGGGGGCTAATCACCTTGAAAGTGGGAGATTCAAAAGCTAGCTTTAAGCTTCCCCTTGGTGAAGGGTGTTTTGCAAAAATGAAAAGTTGTATGAAGGTTGATACTATTGCTTGCATTGAGAACCATTGCGTACGTGCTAACGCTTCTAATGACTTTTGTACTTTAAAGTGTGACATTAAGTTTTCTAGGTCTACTTCAAGTGAGAAGGGTTCTTGCAATGCCCAAAGTGTTGGGTGAACATTCCCAAGAGTTTTGGGATGCATTCGGATGACAATGGCGCAAGTGCCACACCTCCCAAGATTAAGCATGAACCGGCCAATAGGTTCAAGAAGTTCAATAAGGGCAAGGAAAATCCTAATGGAGGTTGGGTGGGCTGCGTGGGTATGAGTGTTGGCATCAATAAGGTGTTTGTGCCCAAAGGGGCTAAGGAAAGTTTATTGAGTAATGATGATCCAAAGCAGGTTGCATATGACCCCCCATGAATTTTGGGGGCACCGTCAAGCTAGTGGCGTTAAAGAAGCGCTACTCTGGAGGCAACCAGTGTATTGGTCTTATCTCTCTCCTTCCCCCCATGCATTTGGGGGGAGTTGTCAAGCTAATGACGTTAAACGAGCGCTACCCGGGAGGCAACCCGGATGTCTAACTTTTGGATTCTTATTGATTTTGTCTACTAACGTTTCCTTTTTGTAGTGTTGTTTTGTTTTAGGTGGAAAAATCGTGAAATTGAGCCTTTTCAAGTCTTGTGCGCGCGCACACAAATATGATGTGTGGGCGCAAAAAATGAGAACAGGAAAGCAGTGTCTCTGGAAATTCTGTGCGGACGCACAAAATAAGGTTGTGCGCCCGCACGGCTCTCGCATGGAATTATACTCTAAGGATTTCGCCCAGGTCTGTGCGCACACACGATTTCTTTGTGCGACCGCACAACTCAGGTTGTGCGCCTGCATAGATTTTCTGTGAGCCCGCACAGGATCAGAAAATCGGGGCCTGCTGTATTTTTCTTCATTAACCACGATTTCTTCCTCTTTCCTTCATTTCATTCGAACATAATACACTCTCAAACCAGAAAATCCACTCTTTTACTCTCCATTTTCACACCTTCTACCTCTCCTCTCCATCATTTTTGCTCAAATCTCCACCAAAATTTCACTCTCTTCAACTTCCAAACACTAATTCATCATCTTCACATCCAAATACCACACTTTCTCAAATTTTCAGAAATCCCCAAAAGTTAGGATTTGCTCTAAAAATTCAAATTTGATATTTTTGGTGCACTTTAAGCTTGGAGAACTATTTGGAATTGATCTTTGTCGCCTCTTTTACCATTGGTGACGATTTCTGTCCCTTTTTTTTCTTTATTCTCTTGCTCTTGTTCTTCATGTTCATGACATTTTTGAGAATTTCTTAATTTGCGATTTTTGGATATTTGGTGATGCATGTTTGATTATTTATGAAGTTCTTGATTATCTAGAAGTATTATATATGCTTAATTGCTTATCCTTGTTACTTTCTAGATTTTTGGTAAATTTTTAGCTTTCTTGTTGTTCTTGGAGTAGATTAGTATTTGGGTGATATTGGAAGAATTGGTGTTTTTGGAGTACTCGTGTTGTGTTTTGGTGTTTGATTGTGATGATTGTAGACTAATTTTGTTTTTCGGTTTTTTCATGAAATGCCCCTGAGGTTTCACGAAATTCATAAAATACCCCTGCGTGTTTCAAAATACATAATATACCCATATTTTCCACATTGTTCATAAAATGCACTTGAACTTAACGTCGTTAGTTCTCCGTTAGCAATAGTTTACGTTTTTGCCCTTATTGTGGCTTAAGTCCCCTTTCATCTCATCTGCCATCTTTCTTTCTCCTCCCCCTCGAGTCCTCGGCCAACCCAAACTTTCTCTCTCCTCTCACTGAACCAACACCACTCCTCACCGCCGTCACCATCTTCGCCCTTGCTATCGTCGCCAACCTCGGCCCAGGGTTCGACTTCCTCGGTTGCACCGTCGATGGCATCGGTGACCAGTTCAACTCTCTATCTCCTCCATTGGCGTTGTCGATGAGTGAGATTTCATTAAGGCGAGAGACGTTGATTAAGGGGAGGAGAAGACGACGGAAGCAGTCGAGCCCGGAGCGGAGGAGAGAGAAGTAGAACAAATCGGGTTGGCAGAGGTATTTCTGATGGTCAGTATTTCTTGGAATATCTGAAGAACAAATCACTATTCCGCCAAGAACAAATCTGATGGCGGTCAGTATTCCAAGAGAAAAAATTTGATTAGTGATTAACTCTTCATCGTACTAGTAGTTTAGTTCGGTAATTTCTCTTCTTTTTCTTCTGATTTATTGTCGCATGTTTGATTAACAATATTTGTAATTTGATTCCTCTGTTTCTTATCTTGGTTGCAGAAAATTTTGGTTTTTTTTCTATTATCGTTTATTAGAATTAATCGGATTTTATGTCATTCTTTGATTTAATTTCGTGATTTGTTTCTTGTACCTTACTTCCTATTTGATATATCATAATTTTCAATTTTCGGTGGTTAATTTTTATTTATTTTTAATTTTTATTGTTTATTGTAATTGGCTGAATTATGCAAATTTTTGATGTTTGAATTGACCCCACATAGCTCTTGATGAATTTATTATTTTCTCAACCTGTTTGTAACCTTGAAAGTGTGAGATATAATATTGTTTATCATGTTCAAAAGGTATCATGTTCAAGTAGGCGATGCTATATGGATGGCTCCATTTGTGCCGCAATGGTGAGCTAGAAATCTTCTTTTAACAGATTTTCTGATATTGATCAATGATAAGTGTAAGAAACTGATCCTTCTCAATCCTTTTCAGGTATGCCGCCCTTGGGAAATCCAGGACACATTATTTGTTGTACAAAGATGTAAACAGGAATCCTCTGTAATGATGTTTGGGTGACGTGAGGATAACACATAGTGATGGATTTTTCACATTCATGTGAAAATCTATGTACATGAACCAATGAGCTAATGCATAATAAAGATTTGTATATGTGATCACCTTCTTGTTATTGCTTTGAAATAAATGAAAATTATGTTTCCAAAGTGATTTAAGATCAGATAGGTATTACTGGTGATAATCTGAGAGATGTCTGAAGCTTCATCACTGTCTGAGACTCTTAGGGATGGTAAAATTTCCATGTCCCTCCTAGGCTCCTATGATATGAAGCTGATACACTGATGCCCCCTTGGTTTCTTATTATTATGTTTCTTATTACTATTAAAGAAAAGGGCTCTCGAGCTTCATTGGGATGATTATTGGAGATGATGCTGCACAACTTTATTCATTTCCAGCTTATTCAGGTGTATCGAATTGGTATTCTGAGGTTGTGTGACACAAGGGCAGAAGTTTTCTTGCACTATCTAACCTGGGACGAAAGAGAAAGTTGATTGTTGTATTTCACTTATTAGTGATCCAAGAAATCATATAGTCTGCAGGATGAATATGTTGTCGGTATTTGTTTCTCAAGTCGAGGGTGGACATAGAAGTTGGCCAGAGTTTTTCTTAATCCCGTCATTCCTTCCTGCCAACGGTTTGATCAGATTCATTTCTGTGTTGGCACAGGATAAAAAGGCTGATGTTATGTTTGCCTATAATTATGAGAGAAATTTTTTTGATGGGGCTCAATGGCTCATGTACTTGTACAATTTATTTTCAGTTTGTTATAGTGTTGGATATACAGTCCCCTCTTCCTCTTCCCTCCTATTTCTGTGTTGCTCCTTTTTCTTTTATTGTCTTTGGTGAACTCCATGTCTGAAGGTGGCCCTAGGGCCTGAGTTTTCTCTAGCCCTGTAATAAGTTGACTGTCCAATGGAAGTTGTAGGTATAGCATAAATGCAAACAGACCTGATACTTATCCATCTTTCCCTTCCTCCAGATTACCATTCTGTTTCAGGCTAATGTATTTCATGTTTTGAATGTCACTGGTTGAATGGTAATCTGGAGGAAGGGAAAGATGGATAAGTATCTCTAGTTGTACGGCTTAACCCAATCTTCTAAGAAATGCTACTTTGACCAACCAGAGGTATGATGATTTACGCATTCGATAGCAGTCCCTGTTTATTGATGCAATATAATCCTTGTTTATTGCTGGAAATTTATTACAAATGGCTCTACTTTATTCCTAGGAAAATTAGAAATGTAAACTAGCCGTTAGATTCAAATTTTGCAGTTTAAAAGCAGTTTGGGTTTTTGGTGCAAACAAGTTTACAAATAGGTGTATATTATGCAAAATGTTTATAAATAGGTGCATTTGGTGAATTATAAACATGACTTAACGGAGGACTAAAGAAAAGTCATAATAGGGGTATTTGGTGAACAGTACGAAAAAAATAGGGGTATACTATGTATTTTGAAAGACGCAGGGGTATTTGGTGAATTTCGTGAAACCTCGGGGGTATTTCATGAAAAAACCGTTTGTTTTTCTTGTGGATCGTAGTTTGTTGTTTTTGGTTGTTTTTTTTTTTGTAGGTTCTTCATCAATAAATCATCATGTCAAAGAGAACTAAGAAGGGTTCCTCCTCCGCTCCCAAGAGGAAAGATCCCACCCCACCGGACCTTCAAACTTACGGTATTGAGTTCAATGACCAAAAGTCTTGGGACTACTTTGCCGACTTGTCCAAGAGGGCTATCTGGCCCACCAAGTTCTACCATAAGAAGACGGTGAGGGATTTGGGCATTGAAGATGAGGTCAAGCGGATGATTTCGGGCCCTGAGTGGGATCGGTTCATTCAAATGAGTGCAAAGACCTACCATCAAGTCACATTGGAATTTCTAGCTTCGGCTAGAAAGAATATTGTTGTCGACCAAGGCAATGAGACAATTGAATTGAGCTTCCAAGTCTTCAACAACCGCCATACTTTGACGGTCAAGGATATTAATGACTTCTTCTCCATCCCCTCGGCGGTAGGGCTTATCACCAACCCGGTTGTTGAGTGTGCCGAAAGCTATAATGAGAATCAATGGTGGCGTACTCTCACGGGCGAACCGGGAAAATTTGCTTCCGCATTGGAAAAGTCTTCCTCCTTCCAACACCCGGCCATCCGGTATGTTGCCCGGCTCATCCTTTATGCTCTTTTCTCAAAGGCTTCTACCGGTGCCTTATCGAGTAAGGAGCTTTCTGCCCTTTGGTTGGCAAATGACTCGAATTGGGGAAAGTTGGATTTTGGATCCCTCTTGATAGCAAGGATCATTGATATTGGAACGGGTTTCCGGTTAGAAGGGAGATCCAACTTGGGGGCATGCTTACCCTCCTTTTGCGGGGTCTTCCGGGGGATCCATATGTGAATTCTCTCAATGCTTTGACCCCCGTGCCCGGTGGTGCTTTCTTGGATCTTCAAGCCATATATAATTCTAGGTGGCTCAAGTACACATCTCGGGATGGTGTTTTCATTTTGTGTGTCAACGGCTCCGATTGGTGCTTTCTACCCAACCCCTTCCTCACCTCATGGGACCCCAACCGCCGCTACTTCATTACACGTGATCCCCATTTTGCTCCCGCTCGTGGTGGTTCCCCTCATTCATCCCCACCTCATTTTACGGTCATGGATACACCCCTCCAAGAGGGTGGTACGTCTTCTTCCTCCCCTCTCTTTGATTTCAATGGTTTGCATGCCACTCTCGCGGCTATCTTGCAAGGGCAAACCGAGCAAGCTCGTGCCATAACTTCTCTTGCCCCTCAAGGGAGCCGTGAGGTGGCTTCCTATGATTCTTTTGATTCGTCCTATTATGATAGGTGAGTGTATGACTTCCATGTGGACAAAGGGAAATTTTAGCCCTATGTTAATTACCCCTGAAGGAAATATGTCCTTCACCCAAGGTGCATTAAGTCTAATACCAAGGTTCAGATTAATTGCGAACAATTAATTCAGTGAGATCAAGTGATCGGAACAGCTAGCTGGAGCAATGCTTCCGATCAGTGAGTTCTAATGGATATTGAACTCACAACTTACTCTTGACTGAACCTACAAGGTCACACCAATGACACGTAACAGATCACCGGATTAAATGAATCGGAAATTCATTTAATAGCTTTTCGGGATTTAAGTTGGAAACGCATTATACGATACGACCTTGCATCGGAATCGTATATCGTATCGCGAATATTCGTAAGCTAGGCGAAACGAATAAATCGTATCGTACGACGGTGATTCGTCGTATACGAAACGATAAATAATATATCGGAAATATATTAAACACGGATACGAGGAGCGGCCCACGAGCCGAGTGCACGAAGCACTCAAGGCCCATGGGCGCGCGCGCTAGGCAAGCAAGCAAGGCGACACAACAGCGCTGGCCCATGGCCGAGAAGCTGTGTGCGCGCGCGGGCCAAGACCACGACACAGCAGCAGCAGCGCGGCCCACGGCCCAGCTCGCTGTGCGTGTCCGTGTGATGCTGCGCGGGCTTGCTAGTCGGCCTTGCCTTATGGGTTGGTCGGTTAGTAAGGTTATGTAAATAACCTTATGACCTAATTTCCAACTATTGCAATCACAATTCAGATTACACACAACCCTAGGAGAAAACAGAGAACCCTAATTCTCTTTGTGCCTCCATAGTGTGTTCATCCCTAAAAGCAAATCTCTTGATCGATTGTCTAAGCTACGATAATCAAGACGGATCTGATCGTGCCGGTGAACCAAGTAGAGGAACGACAAGTGGAGTTCTTTGTTCGTGTTCGTTGACAGATTACTGTGGAAAACACGCTTCGAATGTAAGTTTGCTTAATCTGTGCGTTGTACATGTTTCCTGGCTTTGGGGATTGTTCCGCACATGTTATTATGTTTAACTGTATTCCCCTACAGTGGTATCATGAGCCTTATATATTCAAAGCATGAATTAGCATGATTATTATTGTTTTTGCATTGTCGAAATTTTTGGAATTTTTGTTGATTTTTCGGAATTTTTTCGAATTATGGGATTAATTGCGAAATTGGCAGTTCCGAAATCAAAAATATTCGCTTTTTCGATTTTTAAAACCTTAATCTGATGGAAAACGATTTTCTAATATCAACGCATGAGAATAGAATTGCGAAAACAGGCCTCGAAGCATCAGTTTTTGGGCGTTTTTGTTAATTTTTTATTAAAAATTAAATGTGTCGGACAGTAATTCAATTAAAAGGTCAACCTAAACTACTTGGAATTGCTTAAAATTTTGAAACAATGGTTCTGGGTACATACTTGATCTTTGGTAAAAATTTCAGATTTTTCCGATAAGTATAAACCCTAATTTTGTCTTTCCCCAATTCGTAAAATGTACAACCCTAATTGATTTTTAATTAATTATGGATTAATAATTCGGTTAATTGGGAAAGGGGGTATAATTTCATGGGTCAATGGCTAATTTTAAAAATTATTGGATTAAAATTTTGAATGGTTTCGTTAATTTTAATCACACTTAAACCAATTTATTAATAATCTGAAATTTAATTGTTTATGAACGATGTAAAATTTCGGATTTTGTTAATTAAAGGTTCAAATTTTAAAGTTGATTCGATCGTTCTTAAAAGTTTGAATATTTTTAGCCCTTGATTTATTAATTTTACGAAATTGGATTGTCGTTAAAGTTTATTAAATCGTTAAACATCGTTGTTTTTCGAAAAATTAAATCGTAACTTTTTTTTTGAAAAATAAAATTAATGCAAGTTCGTGAATTAAAATTTAATTTTAATTAGGTTGGTCCGTTTTACGAACCAAAAACACGAACATGGGCATGATGGAAGTATGGCTCGTCGAGCCATACGAGGTCGTTATGCGAGTCGTGCCATGCGACACGGGCAGCAACACGAGCTGCGTGCCTCGTGCGCGCTAGGCAAGGCAGGGGCAGGCGATGCCTGCGGGGCTGCGACGAAGCGAAGCGCGATGCTTGCGACGTCGAGCGCCCACGATGCACAACACACACGCAACGCAGGGCAGCTATGCTGCGGGTACGCGATGCGCATGCGCGCGCGACGCATGTGGGCGAGGCATGGCGCGCGAGCGATGGGCGAGCGATGGCATGCTATGCGATGCGATGGGCTGGGCGCGCGGGCAATGCTCGTGTGATCTTGGGCCTCTCGCACGACGGGCTGGGCGCAAGCCTAGGCCGTTTGATTGAACTTTTTTTTTTAATCGTTTAATTAGTTGTGCTTCGTGTATTTGCATTAATTTGGGCTAACGGGATTTTTAATTTAATATTTTATTTGCTTGGGCCGGGCCGCGAGTTTTAATTTAATATTTCATAATTAATTATCCGGAATAATTATTGGTTTGAGTGGGAGCCACTAAATGAAATTAAAATGAAATAATTATTTTAATTATTTCGTAGGTCGCATTATTTTAATTAAATTCAATTTTAATTAGAATAAAGTCTAAGGATTAATAATTTGGAAATTGATTAATCTTTTAGGACGCGTTTATGTGAACGTAAATTTTAATTAATTCACGTAAATACTTGCATATTAACATGGGCCATTCGTTTTAGCATACGAATGGGTGAATGCGTAGAATATATATTTTATGCAATGCAGGTACTCCAAGTGACTAGTATGGCCAATTTAGGATAGTTAAATACGGTCTGCGCACTGTTCTATCTTTGAATGTAAAGTTTTAAATATGGTCTGCGTACCATGGAAATTTTGATGTAATTTTATTATTTTCAATTATTTCTAAGTTTAGAACTTTAAGTTAGCATTTGAACGAAGATTCAAGACGTGCCAAGCTAACAAGGAGGTGATGAAGATTGGATGCTTCAAGACAAGATGTTTTGGGCCATACTAGATCACCATTTATTTATGCAATTTAATATATATATATATATATATGTATATATATATATATATATATATATGTATATATATATATATATATATGTATATATATATATATATATGTAGCGTGAATGTAGGTTGTTTCCTATGAATCGATTAGTTTTAAGTTCACTTAATAATCGAACCAACATAGAAACAACTAGGTCCAAGTAATATTGAGTTTAAAAAAATTGCCTTCCAAATCAACACTTACAAAAATCTAGGGATCTAAGATAGTAGGTTTACGCTAAAGCGAGGTGCTATTTTAGTTGACTTAGGTGGTAAGGCGTCCTAAAGGAGCACGTTGATTGTGGTTACAACTCAAACAACAATGGCATTAAGTTGTGGCAATGGGATAAATTATGGCATTAATTTATTAACCAAGAGTAATTTGGAGATTACTAGCAATAGGTTTTGCTTACCTTAAATCTTAAACTACTTAAGACATGCTAAAGCTGCTTAAGGATTTAGGACTTTTGGGGTCTTGGAATCGTTTCATTCATTTTGGACCATGTTTTTGATTTTTGCATGAATGAAATGTTTAATAGCTTTGATGATTGCGTGAATGCTTTTATTCCAAGTTATTAAAGTATGATAAATGTTTTTCTTTGCTAGTTCATTTTGTAGAATAGTAAATCTTCAAGCTTATTGCGTTCGGAAAATAGAACTGCGATATTTCCTCGATCGATTGGTAACTATTTTGAGAGCGATTCTCAAAGAAAAGGAGAATGAGAGCGTATCTTGAATGCTATTTTCTTATAGTGATCTTCATGGTTGTTTTCAAACTAGAATTTGAATGGTACACCAATTGGACCTCATATATTCAGAATACTGGGTAATTTTGAAATAATGAGTCAAAGACTCATGTATAACCAATGGTTAACAATCAACTTTCTTTTGATTCGATAATGAATTAGACTCATTGGATGTTGTCATTCAAAGTGAACAAAAGGAAGGGACTTTGTAAGCGTAACAAAGTAAGAAGATCAAGTAAAGAGTAAAATCTTTAGGACTATAAGAAAATGTGTTAGAAAGGATAGGAAAGGGGAACAAAAGAAATGAATTCAAGATTCAATTTCTACCTTGAAGTTCATGTTAAAGAGAAACGACTTAGCAAGTAAACTCCCATGGTATTAGATTACCGCTTGAGGTTCTAACTCTTGTTAAGAACTCAAATTCCGGGAGCTAAGTCTGGTTATTGACCTGCAAGTGGGAAATGAAGCAAAGTTGTGCTACATTGATTGTAGGGTCATCATGTTTGTTTTAAAGTCCTTCTAAAAGCTGGAACATAAACTTAATGGTATTATGTTCCATTAATCATCATAATCAATTTCTGTTTGGACAACAGAAAGACTCACATTCAAAGTAAACAAAAACATTCGTTGGGTGTTTATTTGAATGAAATGGTCACTTAAGGGTTGAGTCATATGATTGATTAATAAACAAACGAATCTCTTCACACTCAAACTTCAGAAGGTTCAAATCAAACATTTTGATTTGTGTTCCCCATATCTTTGGAAATGTCATACGACCATATCAACAAGTCAACATTCAAAGATTCCATGGCATGGATTTCTGAAAGTTGGTTAATTTAAGACACGTGGGTCTTGCTTGTTGAACATGACATAGAAATGGACTATTGTTAGAAGTTTCTAGACAATGAAGTTCATGGGCCAAAGATGGATTTTATGACTTACCTATTTCACAAGAATTTGAGAAAATATGGCTATATTTACTCAAAGTGAAATGTGTGAAATGCTTCAATGTAATTCACAAAAGGGTATAAAATCAACTTGGCAAGAATTTTGGAACATCTAGGCTGGTACAAGGTGATGTTTGCATGAGCCAAGAAAGATTATCTAGATTGTTTATATGGCATTATAACAATCGAAGCTCCATAAGAATATGGTATGTCCAAATGGAGAAATCGGAATCTATTTTGATTAACGATAATCACGACTATTTTCCTATATAGTTTCTAATTACACTCTCAAGTGACTATCACACTAAACAAGGTTGTCAAAGCTAAGGATAAGATGTCATAAGGATTGAACTTCGGTTCAGTACATCTTTTCAGTACATATATATCTAGGGTTGTCGAACCCAGTGGGAGTTAGTGTTTCATCAAACAAACTCAAGGATAGATATATGTTTCTTTATGAGCGACTCATAGAAACAAAAGGTATTGATTCTACCACAAATCTGAGAACATATGGTTGTTGCTTAAGATAATGTCTTTTAGGAAACCATCATATTTCCAAAAAGGCAAGTGGGAGAAAAATGACCTCGAATGGATTTCGAGTCAACCAACAAACAAATGTAGGATACTTAGGAGTCTTTGGAAAAGCTCCATATTTAGAAGCCTTTGGAAGAGCTTCATGAAGACTTTAGAAGTGCTTCAAGAGATCCTAATACTCAAAGGACTTGAGTAATGTCTTTATAGACACTAACGTTTGATGTTCAATACCTAGGTAAATCGTATAAAGAATAGAATTCAACCAAGATAGATACATTGATATCTTGAGGAATGAAAACTATGAAGACTTTGGAAAGTGCTTCAAAAACATACGACTTCGGTTAGCTACGACGAATTAAAAATTCCCACGTAGGGTTTGAGGCCATCAGAAACATAAGTATGGTTCGAGGCCATACAAAATGGTTTGAGGCCATTTCATCCAAAGTACCTTCATCTTGAAAAATCAAATCTATGATTTGGTTGATTTGCATAAAGGGTTCACTCCCATTAGTTGCAAACATGTTTTCTAAACATAGAACGTTGATTTGCATAAAGGGTTCACTCCCATTGGTTGCAAACATGTTTTCTAAACATACAACGTTGATTTGCATAAAGGGTTTACTCCCATTGGTTGCAAACATGTTTTCAAAACATACAAAGATGATATTGTATTCACATACAAAAGAGAAGCTAGATTTGTGGTTAAAAGATTGTAAACAACTTCACGGCGTTGATAATGTTGAAATCTCTTTCACCAAGTCGGAATGCTTGAACTATTTTGGATAAATCTAGCAATCATTGCATATGGCAATATGGCAATTGAAAAACAAAACACCTTCCTCAATTGGACTTGTAGAAAGGAATTGTGTACATCACACAATGTAAAAGTTTTGGATGCTAGATAAAGGAGCAAGCTTAAGAAATCTATTCGTAGAATAAAGCATGCAAGTGGGGATTGGACCATATTTGTCTAAAAGGCTATTGAGCAATCATAGCTTTATGAAAATATGGATCATCTTATAGATGAGGAGTTTAGTGGGAGCTAAGTCATGTTTATTGGTTCTATATATGAGATACATATCTCTCTATTGAAAATGACATTCAAATGGTTAGATTTGAAAGTATTTGTCAATATTAGAACCATGGCGAAACTTAGAACATACTGGGTTAAAAATCTATTGGATAGGATCTAAAGCGTTGTTTGGATTCTGTAAAAGTAATTACTAAATCAAACACAATGGAGAGACTCAAAAGAGACTCTCAACCCATATGAGTAAGTCTAAGTTATGAATGCTTTAACTAAGTATAAAGCTAGGCTGTTATCACTAGAGTTAAGCATGAAGGACCTTGAAGAGGTGCCTTCACCTTATATCACATGGCAATGCCAAGATTTTAGCAAGATTCGGTGTCTCTTGAAACAGAATGAAGCTAATAGTTACATGGATGGATTTTAAAATGCGAATGGTTTTTGCATTACAATCAATCATGTATAATGTGATATATAGATCGCCAAGATAACTCGTGAACATTGGATTGTGACGAGTTTATACCAATCTCTATTGATCTAGATCAAAGATCATTGGAACAGTATCAAGAACATCCAATACATTTGGAGATGTAGGATGAGCACTTGATAAGAGGAAGTGAAGATAACTAAAGTTTTGATGCTACATGCATTTGCCTAAGCAAAAGTTGAATCTTGTTGTTAGGCAAACCACAAACATACACGGGCAATTGGGCGTCGTGATTAAAAGGTGGTAACATAGGTTCTAAACCATATGTGATGCATGGTAAACTGAATCAATGATTAGTTTCCAAGTTCTCAGTTGAAAGATGTATCTCCCACATCTATGTGAACTGGTTGGAGCATTCCAAAAGGAAGCATCAATTGAAATTCTACATAATTGAAATGAATTCATTATTGCCTAAGAAGCAATAAAAGGGAATTGTTTTTAGTGGGAGTTCTTCAATGAACTCAGGTTGATCACAAGTCTGCTACCTGGATGATTTTCTATTTTAGATATGATTATCATTCTGAACAGCAACGAAAGACTAGATCATTCTAGAAACATATTCAAAGATCTTTTCATCTTACATCGAAAGGCTTTCGATAGAAAAGATGCTAAGGATAGCAAAGTATGATAAACTAAACCTCTGCATTGAATGAGACACAACATTCATATGCAGAAATGGAATCAAGTTTGAGTTCCATGAATGTTTTAAGTATTGGGTGAAAGGCCTATATCTGTAAAACATTAAATGCTTGATTTTGGGTTAGAGGCCCACAAATTGGTAAGCATTTGGTTTAAACATCTATCATTTATGAAATTATATTTCATAGTTCATTTAATCTTGGTTTAGTATTAAATGATAAGTCCATGTGATTCAAATCATTCAAATGGGATGTCAAGATGGATTCTTCGACAAAGAAACACCCATAGGTGAACTTGAATATTGAAGTCACAAAGGATCCCTAATCCAGGTCATTGAAAGGTGGACAACCAATGACTAATGAAGATTAGATTGCAAGTAGAATAATTTGTTCTGTTTCTTGAACTAGAGTGACTGGATGTCAGAATCTTTTGCATAGATACTTATTGGATCTTGTATCGGATTGACCATGAGAACACTTTAAGAGATTAAAGTCATGTCATAGGTAGTTCTCATTAATGGTGATTAGAAACCGTTCCTCAGAACATGAGCGATTATGACTGCTCGTTTGAGAATTAGTTCGCTTTGATACTAGCTAAACATCGCACCGTAAAAGGAGGCTATAAAAGCAGTTATTGGGCGTACTATGAATCAAAGTGAGTGTTCATAGATTGCAAGAATGGATTTTCCTCCTATCTTTGATCGGATATGGTGTTGTTGTGTAACAAGGCCTCTCGGAGAGTTAGATACTGTAAAATGCATGGTCGTGCTCAGAATGGTTAGGCTTAACCTTCTGCAAAAGTTTGACAGTTGAACTCTGTAATCCGAGAAACACTTCTGGACCTAATAAGGATGGCTTGGATCTTACCTTATGTTCAGTAAGTAACACTAAGCGACAAAGGAATGTGGATGCACACTTGTCTGAATGACAAGTGGGAGATCGAAGGAAATATGTCCTTCACCCAAGGTGCATTAAGTCTAATACCAAGGTTCAGATTAATTGCGAACAATTAATTCAGTGAGATCAAGTGATCGGAACAGCTAGCTGGAGCAATGCTTCCTATCAGTGAGTTCTAATGGATATTGAACTCACAACTTACTCTTGACTGAACCTACCAGGTCACACCAATGACACGTAACAGATCACCGGATTAAATGAATCGGAAATTCATTTAATAGCTTTTCGGGATTTAAGTTGGAAACGTATTATACGATACGACCTTGCATCGGAATCGTATATCGTATCGCGAATATTCGTAAGCTAGGCGAAACGAATAAATAGTATCGTACGACGGTGATTCGTCGTATACGAAACGATAAATAATATATCGGAAATATATTAAACGCGGATACGAGGAGCGGCCCACGAGCCGAGTGCACGAAGCACTCAAGGCCCATGGGCGCGCGCGCTAGGCAAGCAAGCAAGGCGACACAACAGCGCTGGCCCATGGCCGAGCAGATGTGTGCGCGCGCGGGCCAAGACCACGACACAGCAGCAGCAGCGCGGCCCACGGCCCAGCTCGCTGTGCGTGTCCGTGTGATGCTGCGCGGGCTTGCTAGCCGGCCTTGCCTTATGGCTTGGTCGGTTAGTAAGGTTATGTAAATAACCTTATGACCTAATTTCCAACTACTGCAATCACAATTCAGATTACACACAACCCTAGGAGAAAACAGAAAACCCTAATTCTCTCTGTGCCTCCATAGTGTGTTCATCCCAAAAAGAAAATCTCTTGATCGATTGTCTAAGCTACGATAATCAAGACGGATTTGATCGTGTCGGTGAACCAAGTAGAGGAACGACAAGTGGAGTTCTTTGTTCGTGTTCGTTGACAGATTATTGTGGAAAACACGCTTCGAATGTAAGTTTGCTTAATCTGTGCTTTATACATGTTTCCTGGCTTTGGGGATTGTTCCGCACATGTTATTATGTTTAACTGTATTCCCCTACAACCCCTACCATCCACCCCAACAAGGGCCCGTCCCTAGTTGGAATGAGGAGCATACACCCACCTTTCCTTATTGGACCGGACCCTCCCAACTCGACATCACTCCCCCTACGTTCCCTCCTTATGATTATACCCAAATGGGGGGGGGGGGGGGGCAGTGACTATTGTGGTGACCCATGTACCCCACGGTTATGCCGGATGCGTGGCCTAGTGATTGGCCTGTGGGTTACACCGGTGGGTGGCCCGATAATTACACCGGGGTTTGGGATGGTCTTTGAGGAGAGCCTCCCCAAGGCTTTTACCCCCTTGAGCCCAATTATTCTTGGCCCCCCTACACCGATGCCTCGGGTCTCGATGTGGACCCCAACTTCAACTTCACTCCTTTTCCCGACGAGCAAGCGATTGTCTACCGCCATGAACGGGATGTAACGTGGAGGGAGTATGCTCGGAAAGGGAAGGACACCGGCCCGAGTGGTTCTTAGGAGCCACTCCACTTCTCCCCCATCATTTTGTTGTGATGGTATGCTTTTCATCAGCTTGGGGGAGAAGTGATCCATGGGGCTAGGCTTGTTTTGATTGCTTATTGTTCATGCCTAGCTTGGGGGAGTTGGTTATTCGATGTACCATTTTTTCTGTTGGTTGTTGGTTCTTGCCCACTTTGTGTGGATTTGTATATACATGATGATTTTTTGTTGCTTTCCATTGTTTTTATTTTGCTTTTTGAGTTGTGCGCTTTTGTAACACCCCAACAATTCCCATTTTCTAAAATAACCTCTTTTTAAATATAACTGTAGGGAATTATCAAAGTATTATCGCCCGTGTGAAAACGTTACGGCTTATTCAGAATTTTGCAGCGGATAACATAAAACTAACTTTTAGGTTCATAAATAATCTATTACATATTAGGTCCAAACCAATTAACTGAATTAAGGAAATACGAATAGTACGACAAATTTCAAATCCAAGTTAACAAATTAAATCACTTAATTAAACGAATAGAACTACAAGCTCTCTAATCCCGATCCCAATGATGCATCATCTTCAAACCTGTAGATGGGCAACGCTTATTGATCCTTAGAGACTGCTCACCAAAGATGGGTCATCACAGGATCAATAAGGCATAGCCATGATCAACACACACAAACAAAGCACGTAATCAGCAAAGCTGAGTACTACATACTAAAACAACAACAATCCTAGCATGATACTATCAAACCAACAACCCTAACATGATACTAATAAATATAAGTAAGGACAGACAAAACATAATAATTTGACGATTATACTTGACTAGACTAAGCTAGGCTTAATAACCATAATATTATTTTAGTTGAAATAGACAATGGACCGAGTTGACCATCCAGAAGTCTTCACTAAGGAAGACGAGGTACGGGCGCGACTCCGTAACCTCAGTGACCTGCGATATCGAGGAACGTTTAAATAAAAATAGGACACGGTGATCAATCCGGTCCCAGAAAAGGCCATGGGCTACCACCATGAACCCCAACTCCTGTTTGTCCGTCACTTCAGACGTGCACAGTCTAAAGCTATTGCTATTCAGTTTCACTTTACATGATTTACAAATTGAGATTCCGTTATGACTCAACCATTACATAAGACAGACAATTCACATTTGTTCACAACTGTTTTTATCTTGGAATTAAGTAAGTGATCATAAAAGCATCAATAAAGACTCATTCCAACTTAACCAACCTTTCCTTTAACCATGAGCAACCCTGTATATGGGCATAAAGTTTCAACTTACTAAACAAGGTCCTCCGCCCTTATAAAGTAGTGAAAAGATAGAAAGGGAACAACAACCAATTGATCCAACCCAATCATATAGAATAATCTAGTGTTCCCAACCAACATGTTTGTATCAAACATCCATACTAACATGTTACAGTTCTTATAGTGCAAAATAAGTTCAATAAGTTTGTCCAACAGTATTAAACATGCACATTCAAAATAACCCAGTTCGTCCATAATATCAACACCACCAAGTTCAACAATAATATCAACATAACCAAGTTCAACAACAAGATTCAACATGGTTTCAACAATTAGCACACATTCCAAGCACACAGGTATGTACGTACCTTGTGTAAACAAACTGATAGGCCACCTTAATACTTTCAAAAGTCGCCTAAAGAGAATTCTCCGCCTAAAACAACCAACAAGTAATACCAATCAATTTCTAATCATTGGTAACCATAATAAAGCATTCTAAATGCATCCTAAACATATTTAGAGCTCTCCCCAATATCAAAACTTAAACATTTGATTTCCTAGCATCATAATTATTGAACTAGTGACTGAAATTCGTTGGAAACTTTTTGCAAACATCGTACTTTAAATTTTCAGCAATATAATTTCATTTAAAAGCTTCACCATGGTCAATCTACGTTCCTAGTATCTCAACACAACCAATTCAATGATCCATACTCAACCTATCGTGATTAATAATCATAAAAACTTTGAATTTCATACTTTAAACAATCAAAAACCAATATTTCAATGTAATTAGATAATCTGAAAATTAATAGCTTTATTATAAAATTCATATAATCTCAAATTTATAATTTATCACAAAACCCATAACTTTAATTCAAGAAAACATAATTCAAGTTAATAAATCATGATTAAGCCCTAACTTAATTTTAATTAATCAAAACTGAAAATTAATTCGTTTTTAATCTCAACATCAAATCTGAAAATCGTATTTACCATAAAAATTACAAATTTAATTTAAGAACATAATCTAAATTAACAAGCTTTAATTTAAAATAATTAGTTACTTAGGGTTTAAGAAATAACCAAGGATTAAGGAGAGAGAAGGGCTGGACGGCGGGACGGCGGTGGCTCGCGGCAGAGGTTCACCGGCGACGGTGGCTGGGCGCGGCAGAGGTTCACCGGCGACGGTGGCTGGGCGCGGTGATGCTGCGAAAACGACAAGGCT
The DNA here is from genome assembly GCF_020520425.1 of Spinacia oleracea. Classification (NCBI taxonomy): domain Eukaryota; kingdom Viridiplantae; phylum Streptophyta; class Magnoliopsida; order Caryophyllales; family Amaranthaceae; genus Spinacia; species Spinacia oleracea. The sequence goes on along the minus strand of NC_079489.1, from coordinate 38,738,796 downwards.
AAGCTAACGAAAACAGAGGGGGAAAAGGAACGAAGAAGAAAGAAAGAACAAGGGGAGGAGGAGAGATACCGAACGGTGGTCGGAACGGCGGCGCGGTGGTGGTTGCTGAGGCTGCTGTGTCGAGAGGATGAAGAAGCTCTATTTCTTTTTCTTTTTTTTGTTGTTGTTTCACGTGAATGAGGAAGGAGAAGAGAAGGAGGATTTTATTTTGTTTTACATGAATTAGAAAAGAGAAGGGAGTATGCTTTTGGGGTTTTGTTGGTTTGGGCTTTGCCCAATTGGGCTAGGAGTAGAATTTAGAATTTAGGATTGCTTTCTAATTTCAATAGAACGTGATTTCAAAATCCGAATTCGTTTCAACGTAAAATTCAAAAATCAATTTTGATTTCATAAATTATTTAAAATATTCAAAATGTAATAACATAATTATATTTTAATTACATATTCATTTCTAAAATTCGTAAATTTACATTTAAATATATTAAATATACGTTAAAGTATATAAATAAAATATAATAAAATTACGGGGGATTACAATCTACCCCTCTTAAAAGAAGTTTCGTCCCGAAACTTGACACGGAAATTCACATATCTTTCCAAACTTTTCAACTTATTCTTATTGTAGAAGTACTTTGTGCCACTCTTGTGCACTCTTTTGCCAACTAAGCGTTACTTGCAATACTCAAGAACACATTTTCTTATGCGGAGGATCTATTTACTTGCATCAACACGTATAATTTGTTAAAATAAGCATAAAAATGCATAAAAACACCATAAAAATAGGTAAAAAGCGCGAATTTATATCGCATTCTACCCCTCTTAAAGAAAACGAGTTACGCCCTCGTAACTCATCTCAGGGAATAACTTTGGATATTTCTCCTCAACGAATTATGTCCTCAATACAATATTCTCACTAAACTCATTCCAACAAGTAAGACTTCTACAATTCTTTCCATACAATGCCTCAACATGTGTCATCGTAATGCTTGCATGGTGACTATTGACGCACGAAAATTCAATCGAACCTAGGTGGCCTTCCCAATTACCCTTAAAATCCATAACACACGTTCTCAACATATATTCCGTTAGTAATCTTAGTCTGTCTATCGTTTGCAGGGTGGAAAGAAATACTCATTTTCAATGTTGTCCCCAAGATTCAACTGGACCTTATTGCCAAAATTTCGGACTTTTGTTCTCGGTAAGGATCTTACAAGTTGCCCTATAAAGGTAATGTCTCCAAATATTCATAGATAACACCATATCAGTTAACTCTAGGTCATGGGTTTGGTAATTAGCCTTATAAGGTTTCAATTGACGCGACAACAGCTAAATCTAGAAAGCTTCCTCACATTTCTCACTTCACTTGAAATTCGATTCCTTTTTCATCAAGTTGGTCATTGGTTTTGCTTACTTCGAAAAGTCTTTCACAACCTCCTATAATGGTCATCTAGGCTTAGAAAACTTCAAGTATCGGACACGTTCATTTGAGTAGGTCACTCATTCACACCTTGAATCTTAGCATGTTCTACAGAAACTGCTTCTGTTCAAATTTTCCTTGTTACCGAACCTCATTACACTTTTCATGGGTGTATAACTTTTGGGCTTAACTCTTAGCTCTTGCATCAATTCATGTATTTCTTTTCATCCTTTCCAGACAACAATGATTTCTAACGATCCTGGACCACTCAAATCTTCTCTTAAATTTATTCCCTTACGTAACATAGTTCTCAATCAATTTAGCCCTTCACTTTTCTGTCGGTGTCACTTATACACATATGACTTCAAGATTTGTATACTTCATTTAATAAAACTAGATTCTTCCTAAGCGTCTCCAAGTAATCCTCAAGTGTTTGTCATGCTCTTTCTCATTCCTTGAATAAATAGGGATATCATCAATAACATCATAACGAACTTAATTCGAAATTCTTAGAAAATCTCATTCATCAAATCCATAATTAATGCAGGTGCATTGGTTAACCCGAAGGACGTTACTCTAAACCCTAATGACAATGACGAATCCTAATGAGGTCTTAGGCCCTTATCAGCTATTCTCAATTGGTGGTACTTCAAACACAAATTAGTCTTCGAGAACACTCGCCCAATTCAATTGATCCAATATGTCATCTATCCCAGGCAAAGGATACTTGTTCTTGATGGTTACATTGCTTAGCTCCCTAAAATCGATACACAATCTCACACTCTCATCTTTGTTCTTAATAAACAACACTAGAGCTCCCCGTGGTGATGCATTAGGCCTAATATAACCCTCATCGAACAATTCTTGAAACTATGTCTTCAATTCACTCATTCCAAGAGGTGTCTATCAAGTGCTCTGGATATAGGTGTCGGTCCGGGATTCGACTCTATTGTGAACTCAAGGGCTCTAGCTGGTGACGTACTCGCAATTTCACTCGGAAACACATCAAAGAATTCATTCACCATGGGAACATCCTCGATCTTCACTCCAACTTCTTTACTCCCATCTAGCACCCTACAGAAAAATAGTTCACGCTCCCTATTCATCAATTTCCTCACTCGCATTACAGAAATAACCAAAGGTTCTTGGACTACCCAAAACATCTATACGAGGTCAATCTTCCAATATGGTTCCTTACATTTACTTTCTGAATTTCACAGTACGTCTATCTTAGACTTGTACAAACTTAGTCAATTCCATCCTAAGGTTTATGAATTCTTGTGCCTTTTGCTTTCTCATAAAAGGGGTTTCCTTAAGGCAGTAAAAAAACGAATCCCAATTGAATCTCTCAACAGCGCTAAGTCTAACCCCATTTTCTCTCCACCATAAATCAGCTTCATCTTCCAAGTACAGTACAACTTGACCCACTCTCATGTTCTCAAGACAGTTCAAATCCCCAAACAGTTTCTCGAACTCTCTAACCTAGTTCTCTAAAAAGTAAGATCAGTTTCCCCCTTAAAGTATGGTGACTTAACTTTGGCTAGTCTTTTTAAACATGTCCCCAGCAGAATCGGGACGCTCAATTCTCTCTTGGATCATCTTTTCCGTCAAGAGGCGAATAGCAACAACTAAGTCATTATTGCTTGACATTCTAGTGTGCGACCTAAAATTAATTACTCTACGATCCATAACTCATATTTCCCCTCTACGAAAGAAATTTAGATTTGATCATAGAGATCGCATCAACAAACACTTATTCAAGAATGTACACCAATAATAGAGCAATCATCGTCACTCATTCAAGAAAATATCCCCATCAAGGACATACAATTTGAAAACCAATGAATGGAAGTTCAATCACAACAAATAAGTAATAATATTCCCATTCGGGTGCCCAAAATAAACTCATGATCATTTGGATTATCTATAATCTAGCTTTATTCCTCGAAACAAAATGTTGATAACACTTCCTAAATCGTAACATCGAGTTTGTCCTAAAATAAAGTAAAGGTTCTATGACATAAATTTAAACTACTGTTGGCGAATTATGGAATTCCCAAATTGGAAAAAATACTTTAACTTCTATTGCTGACTCTATAAAGGTTTATTATATCCTTGAAAATAATAAAGAACATTTCAAACTTCAATAAACTTTAACCTTAAACTGTTGTAGCTTTGCTACTTATTCTTTAAAACATAAAAGAGCTAATTAACTATTTATGACTTCAAAATATTTGTGGCCTCTTGCCTATCCATTGCTCCTGAAACTTGCGGAGTGAAATTTAGATCTCAAGATCATCAAACTCCTCTTCAGGGTCTTCATCGGGGTCTTCCTCAGGGTTTGCATCTTCACCCATGTCTTCATCTTGGTTAGGCTCACTTGCCATCTCCTGTTCACTTTCGAGCTCTGCATCCGAATCACTAGAGATCTCAATGGTTGGCTCATGAGCCGCTGGGTTAGGATTCTCTGCCTCAACACCTACATTCTCATTCTCCACAGCTACATCATTTTCCTCTAGGTCATTATTTACACTAATTCCCATAGGTTCTTCTGTAACTGAATCCCCAACATGACTCCCTACGATTTTACCGTCTCTAAACCCACTTTCTGCCGCTTCAATAACGGTGGTCAGAATTTCTGAATCATATTTCCATCTACCATCCCAAGTTCCATACTTAGCCAAGTTTGGAGTTCCATTATCAGAATGCATGTCTTTAAACTTTTCCTTGAGTTCTAGGTATGGAAATTTGTTAGGTAAGCAATTAATGATAGTGGCTGCTATGATATCCTTTCTCATTAAGATAGGTTGCCCTTGAACCTTAGCATAATATTCACATCCAAACACAATTTTCTTCACATAAATATCTGGGGTTTCTATATCAAGTTTCTCGAAGGATCCTATATTGGTATACTTGGAAAGAAACATTTTATCCCTGAAATAAACAATTCAAGGTCTCACTAACGATTTTCCAGCCAAAACATAAACAAGGTTCAGTAATCGATAAGTTTGGTGGAATCAAACAATTCTTTATGCACTTGTAAATGTAACACTTAAACAATTAGCACATGCACATACATAACAATCAATTTCTTATCATTGACTAGCTACTAATGCACATATAATTCTATCTTATATGCCCTTCTTATACTACCCATCTCTCATAAACTAAAGCATTAGAATCATTTATATAACGAAATAAAAGAACGAAAATATAATAAAATTATAACGTAGAGTAATAACATAAATAAAAATATAACATAAATAAAATGAAATAAGTTAAGAAAATGCGTAGCGAATAAATTCGAGAATAAAGTTATTAATTCGAAAAGATTTATATTTCCTAATTAACGAATACTAACTCTTGAAACAACTTTAAAAAAAAAAATTGAACTCCTTTTTAAAAAAAAATGTATTCATATTATTTTTATTTATTTGTTTGAATAATAAATAATAAAAAAAATAAAAATGTCCAAAGTATCACTTTAACTTGGAAAAATAATTTGATTTCGAACGTAAATAAGGAATATCGTATACTTTCAAACAAGGTAAAATGAAATCGGCCCCCCAAAAAAAAGGTACCAATTTTTGAACACTATAATACGTAGAATCTCGATTTTTAAGAAATTTATTTTAAATAACTAGATAGTTAGGCGCCTAAAAATTTATTAAAGTAAAACCTTAGCTTCTAGATACCACTTTGTAACACCCCAACAATTCCCATTTTCTAAAATAACCTCTTTTTAAATATAACTGTAGGGAATTATCAAAGTATTATCGCCCGTGTGAAAACGTTACGGCTTATTCAGAATTTTGCAGCGGAAAACATAAAACTAACTTTTAGGTTCATAAATAATCTATTACATATTAGGTCCAAACCAATTAACTGAATTAAGGAAATACGAATAGTACGACAAATTTCAAATCCAAGTTAACAAATTAAATCACTTAATTAAACGAATAGAACTACAAGCTCTCTAATCCCGATCCCAATGATGCATCATCTTCAAACCTGTAGATGGGCAACGCTTATTGATCCTTAGAGACTGCTCACCAAAGATGGGTCATCACAGGATCAATAAGGCATAGCCATGATCAACACACACAAACAAAGCACGTAATCAGCAAAGCTGAGTACTACATACTAAAACAACAACAATCCTAGCATGATACTATCAAACCAACAACCCTAACATGATACTAATAAATATAAGTAAGGACAGACAAAACATAATAATTTGACGATTATACTTGACTAGACTAAGCTAGGCTTAATAACCATAATATTATTTTAGTTGAAATAGACAATGGACCGAGTTGACCATCCAGAAGTCTTCACTAAGGAAGACGAGGTACGGGCGCGACTCCGTAACCTCAGTGACCTGCGATATCGAGGAACGTTTAAATAAAAATAGGACACGGTGATCAATCCGGTCCCAGAAAAGGCCATGGGCTACCACCATGAACCCCAACTCCTGTTTGTCCGTCACTTCAGACGTGCACAGTCTAAAGCTATTGCTATTCAGTTTCACTTTACATGATTTACAAATTGAGATTCCGTTATGACTCAACCATTACATAAGACAGACAATTCACATTTGTTCACAACTGTTTTTATCTTGGAATTAAGTAAGTGATCATAAAAGCATCAATAAAGACTCATTCCAACTTAACCAACCTTTCCTTTAACCATGAGCAACCCTGTATATGGGCATAAAGTTTCAACTTACTAAACAAGGTCCTCCGCCCTTATAAAGTAGTGAAAAGATAGAAAGGGAACAACAACCAATTGATCCAACCCAATCATATAGAATAATCTAGTGTTCCCAACCAACATGTTTGTATCAAACATCCATACTAACATGTTACAGTTCTTATAGTGCAAAATAAGTTCAATAAGTTTGTCCAACAGTATTAAACATGCACATTCAATATAACCCAGTTCGTCCATAATATCAACACCACCAAGTTCAACAATAATATCAACATAACCAAGTTCAACAACAAGATTCAACATGGTTTCAACAATTAGCACACATTCCAAGCACACAGGTATGTACGTACCTTGTGTAAACAAACTGATAGGCCACCTTAATACTTTCAAAAGTCACCTAAAGAGAATTCTCCGCCTAAAACAACCAACAAGTAATACCAATCAATTTCTAATCATTGGTAACCATAATAAAGCATTCTAAATGCATCCTAAACATATTTAGAGCTCTCCCCAATATCAAAACTTAAACATTTGATTTCCTAGCATCATAATTATTGAACTAGTGACTGAAATTCGTTGGAAACTTTTTGCAAACATCGTACTTTAAATTTTCAGCAATATAATTTCATTTAAAATCTTCACCATGGTCAATCTACGTTCCTAGTATCTCAACACAACCAATTCAATGATCCATACTCAACCTATCGTGATTAATAATCATAAAAACTTTGAATTTCATACTTTAAACAATCAAAAACCAATATTTCAATGTAATTAGATAATCTGAAAATTAATAGCTTTATTATAAAATTCATATAATTTCAAATTTATAATTTAAATCACAAAACCCATAACTTTAATTCAAGAAAACATAATTCAAGTTAATAAATCATGATTAAGCCCTAACTTAATTTTAATTAATCAAAACTGAAAATTAATTCGTTTTTAATCTCAACATCAAATCTGAAAATCGTATTTACCATAAAAATTACAAATTTAATTTAAGAACATAATCTAAATTAACAAGCTTTAATTTAAAATAATTAGTTACTTAGGGTTTAAGAAATAACCAAGGATTAAGGAGAGAGAAGGGCTGGACGGCGGGACGGCGGTGGCTCGCGGCAGAGGTTCACCGGCGACGGTGGCTGGGCGCGGCAGAGGTTCACCGGCGACGGTGGCTGGGCGCGGTGATGCTGCGAAAACGACAAGGCTAAGCTAACGAAAACAGAGGGGGAAAAGGAACGAAGAAGAAAGAAAGAACAAGGGGAGGAGGAGAGATACCGAACGGTGGTCGGTGGTTGGAACGGCGGCGCGGTGGTGGTTGCTGAGGCTGCTGTGTCGAGAGGATGAAGAAGCTCCATTTCTTTTTTCTTTTTTTGTTGTTGTTTCACGTGAATGAGGAAGGAGAAGAGAAGGAGGGTTTTATTTTGTTTTACATGAATTAGAAAAGAGAAGGGAGTATGGTTTTGGGGTTTTGTTGGTTGGGCTTTGCCCAATTGGGCTAGGAGTAGAATTTAGAATTTAGGATTTGCTTTCTAATTTCAATAGAACGTGATTTCAAAATCCGAATTCGTTTCAACGTAAAATTCAAAAATCAATTTTGATTTCATAAATTATTTAAAATATTCAAAATGTAATAACATAATTATATTTTAATTACATATTCATTTCTAAAATTCGTAAATTTACATTTAAATATATTAAATATACGTTAAAGTATATAAATAAAATATAATAAAATTACGGGGGATTACAGCTTTCTTGGTGTGGAATAATTTCATCCACCTTTTCCATGCCCGGCTATATTTAGGGTGATTTTGTTCGTTATTTCGGTTCTTTGCGGGACTTGCTCCCACGACATTTCCGGTAATATCCTTCTAACTCTCTTGCATTCTTTGGGATCGAGCATACCTTATGTTGGGGCATTGGTTGGATGGGTAGTTGTGCCTCCCCTTGTTTCGTTTTAGGCCTTGAGGACATAGCCTAATTAAAGCTTGGGGAAGATTTTATTGTATGGTTGCTACTATGATCTCCATGTGATAGATTGCGTGATTTTGTGCATATTTCTTGATTAGTATCATTGATTTTCTTTATTTTCTTTTATTTTCGTTAATGTTTTCTTTATTTCTTTTTCTTTTTATTTTATTTTCTTTTCCTTATTTTCTTTTTCATTTCTTTTTCTTTCTTTTTCCTTTTTCTTTCTTTTTCCTTTTTGATCTTAGTCAAGGCAAGTTTTTCTAGCTTTTTAGGTTTAGTTCTTGATTCGGGCATAATAAAATTGGAACTTGTAGGTTAGAATGCTTTTATTCCTAGTTGGTAGAGGTGTGCACGATTTTGAATGTCTTTGTTACAGTCTAGGATTTGAGTGCAAAGGTAGTCGGTAGAACTTTGGAGAGCACAATTCTTGAACTCTTGGTTGTGGTAAGACGGTGTCTCTCTCTCTAGTGATATGAAACAAGAGAGGATAGTATTTGCTACCTATGTGTGAGGATTTTGTTCTTTCTAGCCTATTTCTCAAACACATTGAATGAGTGGCATGGATCCTTGGCATTGACTCTCTTATATCTAGAACTTGACAATTCTCCTTCCCGAGACCGCTACCGAGCTACTTTAGGGGACGATAGAGGCATTTCTTTCGGTGACTATTTACTTTTTATAGTTAGGACATCATTTTTTCTTATTTTCTTGTTTTGTTTGCATTTTTCCCCTTGCTAGCCATTTGAGCCTTATCCCTTCATTTCGTATTAGCTCATTACAAGCCATTAGCCTTTGTTTTATTTTCACCCTTAGAAGTGATAGTGAAGCTTAGTGTTATTGTGCTCTATGATTGTGATTGAATATGAAAAATGGTGAGAAATGATGGATGTTGATTTGAATTGAAAGTTTGGAAAAAGTTCTTTGCATATGTTGAATAAGAGGTAAAGCATAAATATAGAAAAATCCAAAAATATAGCAAAATAAGGCAAATAGAAAAGTTTCACTTGAAACACAACAAAAAAATGAGAAAAATTAAAGCAAGAAAAATTCAAAAAGAAGTTTAGTTTGATTTTATTTGTTGAATAAGCTTGGGGGAGCCCCAAATAAGTGGTATGATTTGGTTTTGATCTTGTTTCTTGAGTTGAGTTAATTTTATGCTTCACTTTAGGATTGAGCTCCAAATCCCAAATTTATCCACGCCCTTCACCCTAGCCTAATATTACACCATAAAAGACCTCTTGACCCTAGAGAGTTGAGTCATTGTCGGTGGAGGGAGTAAATTGTCAAGCTTATAGAGCGGGATTGTCATGCCGATATTGTCGAGTAGAATTCTTTCCCCTCTTGAAATTCTTTTCTTTTCCGGCGCCTTCGCGGCGTCACGAGAAGCTATCTTTGAGGGTGTGTTTGATCTAGAGAGTGGACGCGGTACGATTGGTTGTAGGGGGATAGAGGAGTGTAAACTCCTTAGTTCTCTATGCTTTACGTTTGAACCTTTCACTCGACCTTTGGACATTTTTTAGCGTGCACTCGTTTGTCGACTAGAAATATTTGCATCCTCTTGTGCTCGTTCCATAATAAAAACCCGGTTCTAGAATTTTTGTTGTTTTCTTTTTCTTTTCCTTTCTTCTCTTTTCTTTGCTTGTTCTTGGTCTATTTTCCTTTTTAGGTCTTGACTTGATTCTTTTTGGAGAGTTATGGGTCAAACTCTTAGGAAACCCTTGCGAGATCTCACTCCCCCTCATGAGCGATTGTGGGGTTCAAAGAGCTTGTTGCATGTGCTTAAATGCAACCGTGATTCCTACGACAGTGAGTTAGTTTGTATATTCTTGTAGTTCTTGTTTTCGTAAATTTAAATTCTCAATAATGAGCTAGTTCTCTTCCTATTTTGTGCTTAGTTTGCTAGGGACTAGCAAACGCTTAGCTTGGGGGAGTTTGATGAGCGGCATTTATGTCGCTCTTAGATTAGGAATTCTTGTTATTTTTCCTTATTTTTTGTATGATTTTGAATAGTTTTATGTTCATTTATATGCTTCTATCCACTTTGCTCTTTTATAGGTAAAAGTGGAATAAACGGGGAATTTCAAGGAAGAAGTGCAGAAAACAGGGGTGTGCGCACGCACAATCCAGCTGTGCGCGCGCACGATGAAGAAAAGTTGACAATGCAGGTTTTCATAGTCTGTGCGGGTGCATAAGATTGTTGTGCGTCCGCACAAGTTCCAAGTGCTGATTTCAGAACATTCTGCCAAATCTGTGCGCACACACACAAATCAACGGTGCGCCGGTACAAAGCTGTTGTGATGGATTTCAGGATTTTCTGCCAATTTCGTGCCCCACACACCTTTCAAAGGTGCGCCCGCACAAGCCTAGTCATGCGCCCACACGAGTACTTTGTGCGCCTACACAAGAGCTGAACAAAGCCAAGCCTGAAACTCCACTGTGCGCCCGTACAGAAATTTCGTGCGCCAGCACGATGCGTAACTTCTGATTCTTCGCTCTGTGTGGACGCATGAAAATTCTGTACGCCCACACGTTTCAATCTGCGCGCCCGCACAGCGACGCGGGATGACTCTTTTTTGTAATTTAATTTCCATTTTGGGGAAGCATATAAATAGGATTCTTTTTCCTAACTGAGGAAGTTAGTTTTTAGAGTTTAGTTTCTAAACACTTTGTAATTCTCAAATTCTAGAGAGAGAAACTCAAGTTAATTCATAGTTTTGCTTCCAAATTAAATTCAAGATTGTTCAAGATTTCTCAAGCTTCTTAGTAATTTCTCTTCTCCTTAATCTCTTCTACTCTTTAGTTGCTTTCCTATATTGCTTTGATTCTTGATTTTTGCACTTGTTATCAATTGTGATTTCCATTGAATCTTAGAATTTCAAGTTTAATTGCTTGTTTGATTCTCAATTTCGTTTTCAATTCAATCATCATGTTCAAATGCATAATTCCAATCCTTAGCCTAATTTCTCTTTCCATGTCTTGTGAGTAGTTTCATGCTAGGGTTAGGGGTGATCCTTGGGAAGTATTTGGGGATGTAGAATTGAATTGTTGATGGTTATGTGATTAAATTTGATGTGTTGAATAGGATTTCCATGTATGACTTGATTAGTAGTTGCAAATGCTATTATTGTTATTGTAATTGGAGTGCTTATCACCAACTTGTCCAGAGATTGAGAGTTTGTGGTTGCATAAGAGTATCTAGTTGATTTCATGAACCATTCTAGTTCTAAGGTGGCGTGAGAGCGTGCTATTGGAACTAGATTAGCATTGCATTCTAACCGAGAGGGGTGAATTGCTATAATTGTTGGTTTCTCCCTTGAAAGCATGTCCTTGCATTATCATGTTTGTAATTCAATTCGTTTTCCCCATTGAAGCCAAGTTGATCCCCAATTCCCTTAGCTTATTCACATTAATTGCTTGCCAAATTAGTCTAGATTCATTAGTTCTATCCAAATCAATTCAATCTCTCTTCTAAACTAGCTTGGTTGTTTAAACTCAATTCGCTTCGTTCTCTTGGGACGATCCCTTAACGTGCCGCTATAATCAATATAGTGTGTTGGAGGTGTTTCTATAAATTTTTTGTTTGGTAGGTGGTATTCGTTCAACGACCGAAAATCGCCCTACCAAGTAGCTACTAAATAAAGAACTCGAACAAGATAGATATTGACTAAAAGATAGAATTACACTCCAATTAGTCTTTTAGAAGAGTTAAAACCATAAGAAATAGATAGAATTCGAAATAAACGGGAAGAATCTAGAACGCGTGTTAGCGCTGGAAGGCTAGCACCAATAAATTCTCGCGCTGCATCCCATCGCTAGTCTTTTCTTACGCCGCAATTTGTGTTTCAACATTCGCAGAAGTTCAAGAATATTCCAGGTATGACGTAGAAAGTAACAGATTTGGCGCCACGTGGCTAGCGCCACTTATTTCCAAGCGCTAGCCAGGTAGGCGCTAGAATATTTTAGCGCTTGCAGTTTGATTTCAACGAACTTCTAACTCTTCGTACGTCTATCTTTACCCGACCAATTCACACTGTGAAAAACTTAGGCCAACTCAAGAAGTTCTACATCTAATTCAAAGCGCATCTTCTAATATTGAAAAGCTTTGTATCCTAGAGCTACGTACAACCTGATTCCTTAACGGGATACGTAGGCAACCTCATTCCGAACCCCGACCACCTTAACATTCAAAAAATTCAAATCTCCTCAATAAGGCATTCTAAAATCAATCAAATCTTCAAAGTACTACAAAAAATTGAAATTTAGAAATCACTGATATTGATACTCTTATCCAAATATACAAAATTTTCGAGGAAAATCGTATTTTGAGCGGAATTGGTGTTAAGCACTTAATAGGGGAGGGAGATAACCTTTGCGTCATCAATGTAAGAAAACGTCAATAAAAGATTCCTTGGTCGATTTACAACATTATTATGGATGCCGGGAGAGATCTCCTTCTTTTTGAGACAATTTCCTTCCACCGTTGCAACTGAGAGGCAAATCAAATAGTGGATTTAATCATAATTGTCCTTCAATGCTTTATAAGTTAATAGCTTGTATGATTTATTCGCTTCTATCATCCAAAATCATGAGTTAGGTTGGTCTTATAGTAGGGACTAACTGTAGTTTTATTTCCATATCATAATAACAATTAAAAAAATTCTTAGCGTTATATGATATTTTATTTTATTTTAGAGGTCTAGCTTCATAATTAGCACAAGGTCTGAAGATTGTTTAAGACAACCCTTCTTTCTTATACCATAAAAGACCACAAACCGTGTCTGGCCAGAGGAAGTAAAAGTCACATGTTGTGATGTATGTGCAAAAACATAACTCAACGAGAAGACAAAATAGAGAAAACAGAAAAAACTTTTTGTTGTGGTACAAAAAGCCGAATCGATGGTATTTTTTTTAAATAAAAATGGTACTTTTTTTAAAAAGAAATGATACTATAAAAAAATAACAATGGTATAAAGAACAATTGGTATAAAAAAAAAACCACATGGTATATACAAAAGAAAAATAGTATATAAATAAGAAATTTAGTATATATATAACCGTGTTATTTGTGATGCGTGTACATTTGTGAAATACAGTACATCATAGCATGCCGCTACGCCAACCTCAGTATTGTACTTCGTATTGTATCATGCCATTGGCCTAGGCATAAATAAGTCACGTCTTCGTGGCTTCGTGCCCAGAAATGTCAGGCTCGGCCGCTCAGGTTTAGCCGAGCCGTAAATAGCGTCCCTAGCCCAAAAGGATGTTGTGTTTTAAACAAAGCCCATAAATTTGGTTAAAACAACACAAGTCACAGGAATCCTTCTAAAAGTGCGGTCTGCCAAAACTGTGGAAGCAACAACACTGAATTGAATTGTTCTCTATCCTCAAACGTCATACTCTGCCGCCGACTGCAGTGCCACCCCCCCCCCCCCAACACTCTAGCGAAAAAGATGGAGGATATGAAGAAAAGAAAGCTTGATGAAGTTGAAAATGGTCTAATTTCTCCGGCTTCAGGTGAAAGGCTGCGTTCTTTGCTTGAACCGCTTGCTAAACCCCAGTTGGTTGATCTCCTTGTTAAGCTGTATGGCTCTTTTTACTCATTTTAATTTTCTTTCCATTTTTATTACTTGGGGTTTTGTTTCGTCTTGTTCTTGTTCTTGTTCTTGTTAAGCTTGATGAATAATGATGTGATTCCACTTATTGGGATATCACCCCTGAGCCACTACCGACTAAGCTATTTGAAATCCGGAACATAATACCATAGTTTAAGTATGCAAATGTACAGGGTTTTATTTGGTTGTGAAAAGATTAAATACGTTTAAGTTATAGGCTTATAGCATATTAGGGTAATAGGGCAGTGGTTTAATCTCTGGTACTTCTTTGGAGTTGGAACAACGCTTATTATGTCATATGATGAATTAATGTAATAAAATGGTGGATTCTTTTCTGAAATTAATGAGCGGTTTCGTGTTTGGATGCTGTGGAATATTTTGAGCGCTCATCTTAACCTTATCTAAAGATTTTAAGTGCAAGCCAAATTTTAGAACTCAGTCAGTTATCTATAGTTGTGGGATGTATATTGGATAGTAGGCTACCTGTCAAGAGCCAAATTTTAGGTTAAGCCATTTTGTCATTTTCTTTTCTAGATCTTTGCTGCGAAATTGGTAATAATTTGGTTCTTTTTCTGCTCGCGTTATCCGATCTTTCTAGACTTCAGAAGAGGAAATAGGAATTAATTTGTAAAATTAAGATTACATTGCTAGCATAATGTAGTACGGCTAAATTATTCATGAGGGTGTGAGCCAAAGGTGGCTTCGAAGTTATGTTAGATGTGCATCACAAGTAGTTGTATGAAGCCATCATAGCCAAGCAAAACAATAGATTTACCACATGGTTAGAAAGCTTTGAAGAATTTATGTTCATATAGGATGAAGATTGAGGGGAGTAATCCTTAACTTTGTTATAAATCTATACTTATGTTAGCTATAGAGGTTTTAATCAAAGAGAGGGCAATTGCTTTTTGCAGGAAATATCGTTACTCAGTGGTGAATATATCTTGACTTTGAGTTATCTTTAGTTAAGCTGCTACCTTGAATTTGCATATTCATTAGCTTGACTTAAAGGCAATACTTTCATGGGTTTTTAAAGAATAGATCTACATGGAGTAGATTGAGGCAACAAAATTCTTATATGTAGATTGCAGGGAAGTTTGTTGGGATTGAAACAGACCTCGAGGAAATGGTACAAGATGTTTGTTTCGTACATAGTCAATCCTGGTTGTATGCAGAATAACACTGATGAATTAAGCTCACTTGAAAATTCTACAGATTCTCCTATATTTTAATGGTTATGATACTTGAAGATAGCTGATTTAAGGACAGAAATGATTTAATAGTTGGATGTCATGTTTAATGGTCCCGATACTTGGTATAGATATTTTATATGAACAATGAAAATACTAGAAATGGACGCGTATTGAGATGGAGAGAGCTAAATGCAAGGGTTGACACAAGATAAGTGTATTGCAAAGCTACTTTAAATTCGATAAATAAAGGAAAGTTAAATTGGTTTTACCTGGTACTTATTATGGAATGTGTGTGATCAAGTAATTGAAATACATCTGAAGGAAGTTAAAGTTTGCAGACCTCGAATGTTCAATTCCTTTACTAGGTGCTATCATAATTGATAACTCGAATTGTTTGTATTGATCTTATTGCTTGAAAATTGACTCTATCTATGCCAATCTCCACCTTGTCCTCCTAGATTCATTTTCTAGCATGGAACAAGATTTTGTGTGTGTACAATTTGAGGTAGCTATAGCCTACAGGTTCCTTGTTCAATGCATCACTTTACTATCATATTATACCGTAGATTGATGCTTATTAAATGCCTTCAGTTCTTTTGGTGTGTAACCTGTGTATGGTAAGAAATATTGATCAAGCCAATCCAGGACTAATTTCCTGTGCCAGTAAAAGGCAGTCTTACGTCTATACTTATAGTTGAGTGTAATAAATTGACTCTGTGCATGTGTGTTTGCCTGCATGTGTGGCGTGAAGAGGGTCCACATATTCTCCAGTTGCAGGAGAAATTATGAGTCTTGCAAGTGCTGATCCTGTTCACAGAAAGCTATTTGTTCGTGGCTTGGCATGGAATACTACATCAGAAACCTTGTGTGCTGTGAGTGCATTGTCTGATTGCTGATCAGTTTTGTGTGTCATATTGGGTGATTGTGTATTTGTTTGAAGTGGATTAAAACATTTGGATGACATGCTTTTAGGTATCATGTTTCATTTAGTTCTGCTGCATGTAGTTTAGCTAAACTCAAAATTCTCTCTTTCAGGCTTTCATAGGGCATGGAGAAATTGAGGAAGGTGCTGTGATCACTGACAAAGCAACTGGCAAGTCCCGCGGTTATGGCTTTATTACTTATAAAAATATGGATTCGGCTCAGGATGCTCTTAAAGCATCTAGCAAATTAATCGATGTGAGTATGCCATTTCTGGTTTCCTATTTTTGGTTGATAACTTTTTATTTTGGAACTAGGAGGGCTGTTCGCTACCCGGTTTGGTGCCATTTGGCACCCAAACTAACCGCGAAATTTGAATTTGATCCATCCATATAAAACCAAACTGCACCACCAAAAAAAACCCATACCAAACCGTAAAATATTGTTTTGTGCAATGTGTTTGCGGTTTAACCACATTGAAGAAAAAAATCGCAAAAAAATAACGTCTTTGAGAATTTCTTTTCATTTGGTGGCCATTATAAATTTATAATGGATGTTTGAGTAACTTGTAACCCTAGATCTATTGTTGGTTCTTTTTTATTATTCTTTAATAAAACAAAATGATAAAAAAATGGCTTATGGTTTAATATCCTTTCTGGTTTGAACCATAAAAACGACGTTAAGTTGCGGTTTGTGCTGTAGTTTGTTTCATAATTTTCCTAAAACCGCATACTACGGTATCGTCAAAACTCCAAACCTTACCGCAGTTTTCAAATTGCAACCACAAGAAGCTGCGAAAAAAAAGCTTGGTTTGCGGTTTAGACCGCACTCCGAACAAAACTATTTGGTGTTGTGGTTTGGCAAACTTGAATATGATGGTTTTGATGGGAATTTATTTGCTTAGGGCTCGTTCGGTATCTTTTTTGTTTCTATTTTTCTGTTTTTTATAATATAAAAACCAAAATAGGAAAACCACAAAAGTTGTTTCCATTTTTTGTTGTCAGTTTCTAAAATCAACATGAACACTATCGGTATGAGTAATTTTTAGTACATGATTCAATCTAAATCTAATGACTTCCAAAACCTAAAACTGGAAACTGCTAGTGATACCGAACGAGGGCTTAAATATTTATACAAAAACATGAACTAGAAGACCCAACAATATAGGGCATCATTTTCAAGTTGGTACTTGGAAGTGGTTTTACCAAGCTGTTTTTACGTATCTTGATATAAGAAATTACCTAATACTAGTAGTACTTAGTGTAGTTGGTACTTGGTAGTGGTAGAAGTTCAACCTGATGCAGTTCTTGGAGATTGGATTTCCCTTATCCTTTCCCCTCCATTTGCTAGGGCCTAACGTGCAAAGCAGTCTTCCTGATAGAGGTCCTGGGCCACAAGGGTCTTTTACCTTGATAAATTTTAATGAAACTTCATAACTTCAGATATTACCAGATGCATCATCCATTGGCATGTAAAGAGTATTAGCTACTCTGTATTAAGAAATCTTTGAAGGCCCTCAAGGGTAGGGTGTTACTTGGTTTGTAACATGAACTTGCCAAATAGTACAAATTTGTTACTTATTGCTTGCAGTTTTGAATTTATTACACATGTAGAGGATTTATGTTGTACATTTTTCAACCTCTCTTTTTTCTCTCCTGCTTGCCATTACTCTAGGGTCGCTTGACTGTCTGCAACCTAGCATGTGAAGGCTTAAGCAGTGCAAGCACTGCACCTGATCAAGCACAGCGGAAACTTTACATAGGAGGCTTGTCACCAGAAATCACTACTGAGATGTTGCTTAGTTTTTTCAGCAGGCATGGTGAGATAGATGAAGGTTCTGTTGCATATGACAAAGATACAAACAAGTCTCGGTATTCTTCATTTATATATCTTTTTCTTACAGAGCAGTTACTATACTGTAGGCTCCAGTTTCCTACATACTTAAACCAGTTTTTGTCTTTCTGTAGTGGTTTTGGGTTTGTTACATACAAGACAGTTGACTCTGCGAAGAAGGCCCTTGATGACCCAGAGAGAACCCTAGGGGTAATTGATTTCTGAAAGTCTCATGTCATTTTTATGTTTGCTTTTATGCTCTAAAAGCACGAGATTCCGGATGCGTTTTGGTAATGGCTGAAGCATGTAGGGCTGTAGTAGCATCATATCATAAGCATTTACTTGTTTTCTTTGCTTAATGCGCTTTTACTCTATTCTGTGGTTGCCCCCTTATTACCTTTTCAATCTTAGATATAGGATTTTATGTTGGAAAAGCTCTTTTGAGCATAGATAGTCAATCTGTTTCACACACATTAAGGTATCCATGACTGTCGCGCATCTTAGTTTGATCGGGGTGGCAGTTGATCTATAAATTAATGTAGTCAGGTTGAAAGAGGTAAGCTAGGACTTCTTTTCCGGTGGAAATTGAGCTAACTGATACATTCATGACCAGTTTGCACTTGGTAGTAGCTGATTGCAGGTCCATGAGAGGTAGGTAGTATACTAACTAGATATGGTAAACCAGGATCTCTTTCGTGACAAGTGTGCTAACTAATAGTCATGATCAGTTCGCACTGATATTTGGGTGACCGGATAAAATCTTCAAGGCACGAGATATCACACTTTCCTAATAGTAGTTTATCGACCCACAAAGGAACAATCGGGTTCACGATAACACTATTTAGATGCAATGAAGATGAAATTGATTTTGTGTGTTCTCACAAGAATCAATACAACAAGGGTTTGTGTTTTTGACTTAAATGTCTCACTTTAGAAGAAAGATTTGCAAGAAGTTTTCTCAAAGTATGCAAGTATGAATGATGTATTCACCATCTATCAAATGTGTCATGAAATCTCTATATATAGAGTCCATTATGAAGAGTCATCGTTGGAAATAATATCCAACGGTTATGTCCAAAGCAACCGTCATAAAACTGTCCTAAAAGGACGTTTTTGACTCGGCTCGATTGGGCGCGCGTACCAGCTATCAATCTCATAAATCTGCCCGATAGGTGGAGTTCGCCCAATCGAGTGCGAGTACAAGGTACAAGATTATATCCGAAAAGGACCACTCGCTGACTCGCCTTGTCGGGCGATTTTTGCCCGATCGGGCGCGCATACGAAACTCAATAAATTGAGTTTTATTTCAAACCATGTGTGAAGGCCCGACCAGGCCAATTCCGCCTGAGAGGTCCTGGCAAACCACACACCATTTTAACTTCCTTAATCTTGTCCCTTTAACTTATTTGCTTTGAACCAACTCAAGTATAAACATTATACTAATCCTCCTCAAACTCCTAGTGTAATACACACTTCATATTTAACATATAAACCAATTAGCAAATTGTAGATCCATGAACCCCCCTGAGAGGTAGGTAGTATACTGACAAGATATGGTAAACCAGGACCTGTTTCCAGTGAAAAGTGTGTTAACTAATAGAGTCATGATCAGTTCGCACTTGGTAGTAGGTGATAACAGGTCCTTGTAACCCCGGGGGGGTAGGTAGTGTACTAACTAGAGATACTAATTTCTCTTGTTTGGGCCAAACCATGTTTGATTCAACAGATAATTTACACTGTGTATATTGATGGCTTGATGCGGATTTCACATATTTGCTTTTTGCTGGTTGAGTGGTGTATGGGTTAGACTTGTTATATGCCATTGGTGTTTGGCTAATAAAGCTTTCGCTTCCTTACATTAGCATTATATTTTTCCATCACCCTATTGTGTGTCATCTTTGAGTTATATCCTTGGGTTAACTGTCGTGAACCGTGTAGTAAGAGAGCTTCTGGGATTCAACATTCCGGGTTGTCGTCTGTCTAGCACGCACTTGATTCTCTTTTCTTCCTTACCTCTCAAGCTCGGTGAGGTCACGGGTCAGCTGACTATTCAGCTTACAGAGTAATGGGTTGGGGTCCCTAAGCGTGGGACGATTGGGATCAATGCTGGATCAAATTGGGTCAGAATGCTGCTTAACTCGTCTAACTCAGGAACCTGTACTGACTCATCATTCTGACCATGCTATGAGAAGAACCATATACCAGATTTAGGGTTTGAATGGTTAAACCCAAGATTTCCCCATTGAGGAAGAAATCAACTAAATAGAGATTCTAGGGCTTTTATTCGGTCGGAAATTGCAAAAAGAAAGAGAACGTTTTTTATCATTGATGAGAGATGGTTACTGCTAAGCCCACCATCTCTTGTGTCCTGAAGTTTTTCTCTTAGTGTGAAGCTTCATTTCTCTATATTAGTTTTCATTCTTGGGAGAGGGATCTAATGTGGACCATTTCTTTTAACTCCTCAGTCTTTGGACTTTTTGTGGTCCCTTTTCTTGCTGTTTAGAGTGACCAGTGGTATATTTAATATTGTATTATTGTGGGTGTACCAACTTTTAATATAGCCTGTGAATCAATAAAGTACTGTTCTTGAAGTCTCAGAGCTGAGCTTATGCGTTTAGAAGTGTATGACTCTCCCCCGGGGTTTTAGATCTCGGACAAGGCCGTGATCACAGTAACAGTTGCAGAACCACATTCACAGGCAATGTTTATGGTTTGTTGCTTCCCAATATCACGCTCTTGGTAAGATCAGAAACCTTTAGAATGTGGATACGATGTAGTGATGCAGCCGGGAAATAATAACCTGCTCTACATCCAGACATGTTCTTCCTATTACGGTTGCTGATAAGGATATCTTTAACACCCTTTACAAGTAGAGAGGAGAAAGCTGTAGATAAATATTGGTAACTACTTGGGCATTCCCTTTATCTTGCGGATTTTCTGGTCTAGTGAGGTTACAGGGATCAGAGAGGTTACAGCTTACAGGGATGAAATGGTCAAGTTAGGTTTACTTCTTAGCTTTCAGCCCAATATATGTTGGAAAACCAAGACCCACTCATCCCGTTAGTGCCTTAATTTCGTGCATTGGTGCAGCCATGTTGCATGAAACCTGAACTTCTTACAGAAATGGAACTTCTTTTTTGTTGCTAAATTGCTCAATGGAAAAGAAGGATATGGAGTTAACTAGCATATGTCTCAATAAGCTATGTTAAGAACTAGAGGCACCTTACTGATATCACTCCAGTACAAAACTACCTGCTAGATTAAGTGCTATCCACTCCCTTAGAAAGTACACTAATCCTGCCTCTCAAAAAGGTCAGATTGAAACAAGTGACACTATTTTCTGTTTGTAACTTAGTCTTGATGTCCTAAGATCTTTATTTATAGCCTCATGGAAGAGCACATGATTGCTTAATAGGGTCAGAAAAGAAAAATAACACACGTGTGAAGATGCAAATTAGGCAAAAAGATTTCCTTCTCTAAGCAACTGCTTAACAGTAGTTCAGTATATTTCTGTGTGATTGCAAGTAAAATATCTAAAATGCTCTTGCTGAAAACCAGTCAAATTCTTGGTGCTTACTTTCCATGGAATCTCTCTCGTACAATTCATCCGAAAATCTGTCTGGATTCTGCTAATCTCCGTGAAAGCCCTTCCTGAAACTCGGCTGCTAATCAGTTGAATTAGTGGGTTACAGTAAAGTCTATTGAGATATTCTTTTATTGAGCCTTTTTTTTTTTTTTTTAATAATGTATGGTTTTAGTTTGAGCATAGTGCCAATATTCTCCATTATGAATATCGTTTAAAACAAGTTCAAAAGGCGAGTTAGACAATTGCAGTTCATCATGAATATGGTTTTACTTTTGAAGTTGTAATTGCTTGCATTAGCTTTCCAAATGAGTATTCTGTCATTATTGTCATTGGATCACTATTGACCTTTGTTGATTAGAGTTCTAGAACACTAGTATGTGACTTGAGTTGTATTGTAGTTGACTTGAGCATCAGTGAACCCTCTGTTGTAGTTTATTCAATGTTGTATTCTTTATTAATAAAAGAATAACAAGGTACTCATCAAATATGTTTTACTATTTATAGGGCCGAAACATTACAGTGAAGTTTGCTGATACGAAGAACAAAACAACTCCAAGTCAATTTTCCTCAACACCAGTTCCTATGATTCCTCCTAATGCAAGTGGATACCAACAGCCTGGGAAAGCACAGGCACCGCTTGGCTACAGTTACCCACAACACATGCCATCATATCCACCGGTATCTACTTACACTAATCCTCCAGCAGCAGCTGCACCTCTACCTGCAATGACACCAGGACAATATCCACAAGGACCACAACCATCCCAGGTTTCCTATGCACCGCCACCCATGAAAGACACATTTGGAATGCCACATTCTATGCCCGTTGGAATGTCAGGTTACCCATATTACAGTTACATGGGGAAACCCTGATAAAAATACAGTTACCAAGCTTTCAGCTTCTCTGTCTTTGCTCATATGGTATATGCTTGAGCCAGTTTAAGGACTTCTTCATCCATCATCTGCTCTTATAGGCTTATGCAGTATGGTCGGTTCTCTACTGTAAGTTACGATTTTTTTTCTATCACGAGTAGAAATGCCTTTGCTAATTGAAGCATTGGTAATAATGGCGAATTAGATATTATAGTGGCATTCCTTTTAGACTAGAATCCTAGATCTTAATGTATCTTGTACTAGTTAGGTGTTTTAGGAGATGAGTTAAAGCATTTTTTTTTTTATTTATGATTTTGCAATTTAGAGTAGTTTTGAAGATGCTTCATATTGATTGTGGATTTGTGGTGGTCATATTAAAGAGTGTAAAAAGAGCATTTCAATGAGGCATTTCCATTTCATAAAAAAAATGAGGCATTTCCTCAAGATTGGCTCAAAATCATATGTTTCACTTTATAAAGAAAGAAAAGCGAGTCGGTTATAGTTTTGTCTTTTGCTAATTTAAATAATAAAAAGTGAGAGAAGGTATGTGAGTACCACATATTATAAATGGAATGGGGCAAATTTAAGGGGCGAACTGAAAAAGAAATCGGGGCAATGTTTTAGGGACAGAGGAAGTATGTGTTACAAATTCACAATTGAATCAAATTACTTTTCAGTTGTCACCCAAGTTTAACAGAAATTGAAAGTAATTCTAAGACAATTATAATCTTATTGTTTGTCATCTTTTGAAAAGTAACTATGACCATTATAATCTTTTACATGACGGTTTATATATCCTTGAGGTTTACGTTAATTACTATATACTACTGTGTTTTCAATAATTCATTATATACCTGTGATGTTAACATTTTTTTTTTCACAACATGATATTGTCGTTTAATTGACGGTAGAATTTAGGGGTTTCTCATGTTTTTCATTTATTCCCTTTCTTTCTTCCACAACACCCATGGCAAGCCCCTGTTGTTGCTCACCTCCATGGCTTCCCCTCCCTAAATGGCAGTGAAGAACTCTTCAAACCCTCGCTCAAGCAATTTAAATTCTTGAATCTATTTTTCTACAAGTGTAAACTTTTTGTTTACTCTCAGTTTTTTTATTTTTATTTTTGGCAAGATAAATTTTATTATTTAATATCAGTCAGTTAAGTTCACTTCACTTATTTTCAGTTCAGGAGAATTCAGTGCAATGCAGTTCAATTCGGTTCAACTCAAAAGAGCAGGGCCTTAGTGTCACATGCATCATCATTTTTGCATGAAAATAAAATAAATAAAAAGGAGGGTGAGAGAGGATAAGGGCTAGTGTTAAGAGTTAATGCATTTCCATAATTTTTGGAGTTAGTGCTTAGATGGCGTAGGAGAAAGATTAAGAGTCATGCGCACATATTATACATATTGTTACCTCACAAAAAAAATGTTGGTATCAAAGCTGGAACTTATGATCTTTGCTTTCATTGATACAAGGTTTTAACCACCTCTCCATTCATCAACTTATGACTTTAAATCAATAAAAAAAATATGTGTTGTAAATGTTAATAAGTTAATGCCGAATATTTGAGTAACCATTTATGATAACAAAAAGTTATTTAATTTTTCTACTCAAATTATATATAAGTATATTTTTTTCAAAGTTATTCAAACCTTACATGGATTAATTGTACGTTAAAAAATTTAACAGGAAAAAAAAAACGTTGTACTTAATTTTTAGCTGGAACAATATATTCCCTCTACAAAATTTGTAACCCAATGTAAAATTTATAATTTAAGAAATTTCTTATAAGTTACTACGTATAAGTAAAAGAACAAAAAACGAATTTTATACAAATCAAATAAAACTCTCAAAAGTCCGTTAATAGTTGTTAAACAATGTATTACATACGATGCTTTATATCCGGGGAATCGCCCGAGCCAATAACACTAGTTAACCTGTCATATCTCCTGTCAAAAAAGGAAAAAACACCCTCTTATATAGTCATATATCTCTCCTCCGATGTCGTCTTCACTTGTTCCTCTTCCATCACCGTCGTTGTCCATTCCTTCTCCACTGGTGCGCCGCTCGTTCATTCTTTGCTCGTCACTCTTCCTCTTCAGGTAACAGCATCCGCAATTGATGTCTACTACTCCACTTCTTCAAATTTATAATTACCATTTTCTACAACACTGCATGACAAATTAGCAATGGGCCATTTCCATAAACTTAAATTACACCTTATTATCAGATGGGTTTCTTCTAATTTTTCCCCAAGCCCCCTTAAATCGTCACCAAATTACCCAATTTTTCGATATAATTTTCCATTGTATTGTAATTATAATGTGCAGCATTATTCCAATTTAATTAGCCCAATGGATGTTAACTTTAATCAAATTGAAGATATTGATAATTCAAGCTGCAATAATGGTGAGGCAATGCCCAGAATTTCTCGGAGCACTCAGAAGGAGGCTCAAGGTGCATTGTTAGACTACTTGCATTCCACAAGAAATATACCCTTTCTGGATGCTCAGTATGTGAGTGAAAACTCCCCTTGTTTTTTGAGGAAGTTGGTAGATAATGTCAATAATGAGCCTGATATAAGGCGCGGCGTGGCTCGCTTCTTGCAATTTCGTACCATAAACGAGTTTGAACCTTTTTTTGAAAGTATAGGGTTGGAGCCTTGTGAGTTTGTTCCCCTCCTTCCAGGTGATTTGATGTTTTTGAGTGATGAGGATGGTTTGCTTGATAACTGCCATGTTTTGTATGATTATGGGGTTAGTCGTGGTAGTATAGGAAGGGTATATATGGGGGCCAGAGAGGTGTTTCGATATGGTAGTGGGGTTTTGGTTTCTAAGCTTCGAGATTTTGAGGAGCTCGGGCTAAGTAAATCCGTTATAGCTAAAGCTATTATCTACCATCCTAGTCTTTTGATTGATGGTGTGGGTAAAGAGTTTTTTAAGGTGGTGTCAAGGTTGCAGTTTATTGGTTGCGAATATGATTGGGTTGAGCAACATCTATTGGAGAATGCTTCCTACAATTGGATACAAATCTTTGAGTTGCTACAATTGCTTAATGATATAGGTTGTGAAAATAAGGAATTGGGGTATTTGTTGAGACGGCATCCAGAAATTCTATTTAATACTTCTGGTAGATCAACTTTTTCATTAATTGGGTTTCTGATTAAATTTGGATTCACTAAGAATGATATATGTTGGCTGTTTTTGCACTTTCCACAAGTCAAAGTTGAGAAATTTGTTTGGAATCTTGGACGTGCTTTTGAGTTACTTTTTGTGATACATATGGATGCTTTGAATGTTGGAATTATTATTCGCAAAAATTTTATGTTACTGGGTTCACGGTCAGTGAAGAAAGCAAAAACTTTGCTAAATTTAAACATAGGAAAGAAACGCTTGTGCGAAACCTTAATAAAAAATCCGTTGGTGCTAAAGAATTGGGTTTTGAGAGAAAAATCCGAACAATTGCATGTGACTAGACTGACGACTACATTGCATTCTCGCATGGGTAGGATTAGGTTCTTGTCAAGTATTGGCTTCACAGAAGATTCAAAAGAAATGGAGAAGGCTTTAAAGGTATTCCGTGGAAAAGGAGAAGAACTCCGTGAAAGATTTGACTGTCTTGTCAAAGCAGGACTCGGTGAAGAGGATGTCGAACAGATGATCAAAGCGTGCCCGAAGATTCTCAATCAAACAAAGGAAGTTATTGAGACAAAGATAAGATATCTTGTTAATGATCTAGGCTATCCAGTGTCAAGTTTGATGTCTTTCCCAGGGTACATTGCATATACGATGGATAGGGTAAAGCTTAGATGTTCTATGTACAAGTGGCTTGTCAATCAAAACGCTGTTCGCCCTACATTGCGTTTGAGCACCATAATTGGATGCACAGAATCATATTTTGAGGAGAAGTATGTAAGTAAACATCCTAAAGGCCTTGTTGTGTGGCAGGAGGTTAAAAAGACATTTTCTGTCAAATAAGTTTCCCGGCTCCCTATTTTTGTGGTTCTCCTATTCACAGACAAAGTCTTCAACTACTTGTGCATGCTGAAAAACTGATTCGTTTCAAGTCTCAAACTCTAGGACCCTATTCAGCATAATCATAAAGATCCAAAGGTGCAGCACAACAGGTAATCACTATTAACTTACAACAGCTGAATCTTTGAATGTTTACCTTGTAATTTTGTTCTTTTATATTCCGTAGTACGGTCTAGAAAATAGATCAAAAGACTGATTTTTTTTAGGGAAAAAGTGGTCCTAATCTCAAATACAGAATAACAATAAATTTTTCTGATAACCCTGTTTCTGTTTGGTCAATTACAAAAAAAGTTTTCAGTGTGTAAATATAACCAGGGTTGAGCATTTTCATGAAGTTTTAAAACAGTAATGTATTTTAATTTTTCAGCTCAATGACCAATGAAATATTACTAGTTAGTTAATAGTGCATAATACTAACGTAGTATAGGGAATGGAGGGAGTAAAATTATCCTTGTAGTTGGTATAAGGGAATGGAGGGAGTAAAATTATCCTTCCTCAATCTCCATAGGGGCTTCCTCTAGCCAAATGCTTTCCCCGCTGAATAAATTGTCAGCTCACATCTTTTTTGATCATTACTTTAGTTTGGCTCTAAGGTTTCCGACCTTCCTTGGGCAAGTCAAGCATATGACTCCTAATGTTAGATAATGCCTTGAATCGGTCAAACCCCTTACTGCAACGCCCCAGCACGGGGATCTCGCTGCCCGGTCAGCCAGTCGGGGTCCAGGGGCGGCCCCTGGTTTAGGGGTTCGGGGACGCAACCTAGTTGTATTCTGTAATCGGTACACCTCAAGATCAATAAAACTTTTCTCCCCTCTGCCTGTGGACGTAGCTAACACATTGTTAGTGAACCACGCTAAATTCTCTGCGTTCTTTATTACGTTATTTATTTTTTTCTTTGCATCCGTTATAACACCTATATTGTTGAAAATCTATCTCCTAAGAGTTGTCTCTCTGGATGCGTGGTGTAAACAATCAAATGTAGGTTGATAAAGTCTTGCACGAAGCTTTATTTACCTGTTTTGACAGTGACGCAAGTTTATGGTTCTTGTAAAAGATCAGACTTGTAAAAACCATTGCTTAGGCTTTGTTCTCTTCATGTGGTCCGGTCTAATTTTTATGTTTATGGTATGGTCTGGTCTAATTTTTCTAGTTTACGGTCTGATTTTGTATGAATGTTTTCTGTGAGTGATTTTTGCTTTTCCTGATGTGGTCTGGTCTTGTCTGAAATTTTATTTTATAGTATGATTTTAAGAAGAATAAGTAATAACCAATAAGAAAAAGTTGAAGAGAACAAAGCCTCACCCTTGTCCGGTATTCTAAAAAAAGTATCAATCTTTGAGTATTTCAGATTTTTAAAGAATAATCCAAATTTAGGTTTTTTTTTTTTCCAAAACAGTATGTGGCATGTTGGTAACCGGATTGACATGTTATTATGACACGTGTCACACTTCAATTGGATTATCTCCATTTAATTTTAAATTTATTCCAACCCTCCCCTTTTTCTTTGAGCGATTTCCTTCAATATTGCTTAAAGATCCAATAATTCCCAAAATACGTTACTTTCTAACTTAATTCCCACCATACCGTCCACGTCAGTATAGTAAACCGGTCTTTTTTTTTTAAAATAATCAGTGCAAAACCGCTATCTCAGATAGCGGTTTATGTGGGTTAACCGCTATCTCAGATGGCGGTTTATGTGGGTTAACCGCTAAATAGCGGTTTGACCTTTATTGAACCGCCATCCCAGATGGCAGTTTACCCACAACACATAACATCACTTACAGGGAGCAAATTCAAAATATCAAAATCAAAAAAAAAAAAAACCCGCTATGTTTCTCTCTCCGTCGTTCCTGCTTTGCTGCGGCCCGCAAACCACCGGTCGGCTCCCCGTTCTGCCGGCCGCTGAGCTTCTTCCTCACCCTTCCTCCGGCCGTAGAGCTTCTTCCTCACCCACAACATTGATCGAGCCTCTTTCTCACCCTTCCCCCGTCGCTCCTCTATTTCGGGGATTGTTCCTCAGCCTTCGGCCGGCCGTCGAGCTTCTTCCTCACCACCACCGGTCGTCGAGCTTCCTCCTCACCCACCACAGCCGTCGAGCTTCTTCCTCACCTACCACCGGCGGTCGGTGCTTCTACCTCAGGTAAGCCCTAATTATTTTTTTTTGAATTAATATATTCGAAGCTAATTATTAATTCAGTAAAAATCGTTCCTATGTTTAGGTTTGTTTAATGATGTTATTATGAAGATCATGCTTAGGTTTGTTTGATGGGTTTATGATCATGATTACCATGAATTGCAATTTTTTTTTTATTGTTAATGTATTTCTAACCGCTAATTGAGATAGAGATGTTACTAATTATATTATTTTAAAATGATTATCCTTTGATTTTTATTTTTTTGAATTGTTTATCGCTTAAAGGTGCTCTTAAAAGTCTGATCTTTGATTCTTTTTAGCTCTTGAGTTTTCCAATTTGGAATTTTAGTCTTCAATTTCTCCAGTTCACTTGAATTGAAATCAGATTATGCCCCAAATTAGGGGTTCGTATTATTAATCATATTATTTTTTGTTTAGAATATGGAGTTGCCAGACTATCCTATTTATTGTCATTGGGGAGGGGAAATTTTGCAAAGTAGCGGTGATGTTACATGTAAAGGAGAGCGAAAATTTGGGTTTGTCAATTCTCAAATGAGTTATGATGAGGTTTTGAGTAAGGTTTATGATTTTATGAGATGTGACTCGAGATATGTATAGTTGAAGCTACTAATGAGGTATCCAATGATGTCCGATTCATATGAAGCCATTCCGTTGGATGATGACAATTCTTTAAAAGCAATGTTGATTGCTATGTCTCAAACACAATCAACCACAATGCAATTGTTCATCGAGCAACTTCCAAAGCAACCCGAAACTCAATCTCACCTGGAATCCTTTCATGAAATAGATTCATGGGCGAGTCAATTTCCCTACTTGCCCTTGACAAATCAAAGTGGGTTAACGAGTTCATTCACAAGAATGCTTACTGATGAACAATATGCTAGTGAACACATTTCAGAGCTCACTTCTCCAACTCAAACACCACATGTAGAAGCTACAAATGGTGATCTATCTATGATAGTTTTCGATTCTCTAGATCAAATATGTGTTGATTTTTTTGGAGATGAAGGGGTTGGGGTGGATAGTGATGTTGATGAAGATGAAGATACACAAGATGCTAATGACAAAGCTATAAGAGAAAGCGCTCCATCTCAAATTTTCAACAATGTTGCAGAATTGGATCCGATTTTGCTTGATTCTTGGAGGACTTGGTCCAACAACGACTCTTTTGATGGTGAATTTGCTATTGGGAAAGAGTTTGATTCGTTGGCGCAATTGAAAGACATAGTCAAAGCTTATTCCATAGCTAAAAATCATTCATTTAAGGTGTTGGAGAGTGAGCCCACAAAATAGGTAGTTGAGTGTAAAAGAAAGAGTTCATGCAAATGCTCATGGAGGTTACGTGCAATCAAGGATCCTTGTCTTGCGTCATTCAGAAATGTGAGGTATAATGGTCCCATGCAAATAATTGTTTGGGTGACATAAACTTAATCGATCATCCTCTTCTCTCCTCTGATTTTGTATGCAATGAGATAAAAGATCTTATTCGTGCCGGTCCTTCTTTGAAAATCCGTGTTATTTTGCAAGCGGTGAAAAACAAGTTTAAGTATACCATCACTTACAAGAGAGCTTGGCCAGCGAAACAAAAGGCTATTGCAAGCGTTTTTGGTGATTGGGAGAAATCTTACGAAGAGTTACCTAGGTACATGCAAGCATTGAAGGAGTCTAATCCAGGAACCGTCGTGGAATGGTGTACCTTGGCTTCTAACCGTTCACATTTTTTTGAGAGTGTTTTGGGCATTCAAGCCTTCCATCGATGGTTTTAAGCACTGTCGACCCCTAATCATCATAGATGGAACTCATTTGTATGGTAAGTATAAGGGCACGTTACTCATAACCATGGGTACATATGCGAATTTTCAATTGTTCCCTCTTGCTTTTGCTATTGTTGAAAGTGAAAATGGTGAGAGTTGGAAATGGTACATGAAATGCATTCGGCATTTAGTTACTCAGAGGGAAGGTTTGTGTGTCATTTCTGATAGACATGCAGGGATTTTGCAAACAATGAATGAGGTCAATAGTGGGTGGGAGGAGCCGCGTGCCCACCATCGATTTTGTACTCGTCACCTTGCCTATAATGTCAACACTAAGTTCAAGAATGCTTATGTGTAGAACCTTTTCGGAAAAGCCGCAGATGCTCGTCAAAGAAAGAAGTTTGATTACTACTTGGGAAGAATTGATGAATTGATGAATTGAATGTTGAAGCTCGTCAGTACTTGATGGATATTTTTTCTCATCGGTGGCCGGTCCACCATGATGGTGGTTTTAGATATGGCGTGAAAATCACAAACATGTCCGAAGCTTTTAATGGGGTGATGAAAGATGCTCGTTGTTTGCCGATAACCGCCCTTGTTAGGATGACGTTTTACCGAGTGAACTCCTATTTTGTTACAAGGCGAGGTTGGGGTAAAAGGAGAATTGAAGAAGGCCATGATTTCGTTGAGAAGGCCACAACAACAATTGAAATGAACATGGCAAAATCTGGTGCTCACGAGGTCCAAGCCTTTGATCATGAGATGGGGATATTTGAGGTTACAACTGGACGAGGAGGCAGGGCTTCGGGTAAAGGTGCTAACGTACACACTGTTAACCTTATAGCCAGAACTTGCACTTGTGAGAAATTAAAAATCTACAAGTTGCCATGCTCCCATGTGCTTGCAGTTTGTCGTTCTCGCAGCTTATCTTATGCTGCTTTTGTTGATCCTTTCTTTACCACTGTCGAGTATAGGCAAACATATTTGAGGAGCTTTCATCCACTTCCTGATGTTCCCTATTGGTCTCCTTATACTAGGGTGAGAATAGTTGCTGATGCTAGTAAACGGCGTGGTGTGGGACACCCAAAGTCATCTCGATACCCTAATGAGATGGATTCGAGTGCTCGACGCAGTGTCAATGTAAAATCATGTAGCATTTGTCGAAAACAAGGGCATAATAAGAAAACTTGTGCAGCTAGGGGTAGTGTTGGATCATCGGGGTAATAAACTCTGTTTATGTTCTAAGTTATGTTCTAAGTTTAATTTTTGTGCATATATTTCTTTTGACGTGTGATTTTACTAATTCTAATAAACTTCTTTTTCAGGTCTCATGGAGCCGACAATCCATCCCGACCCACGTGATACTTCGGTTTTGACGTTGCAGGCGGAGCATAGGAGTGAGGATGTTTGGGGAGGGGGTATGGACAAACTTTTGACGTGTCAGGGAGCACGTGCTTGGTTTAGGAGAGTGGGTGATACATGATCGACTCTTGCAATTTGTTAGGTTAGCAGGGTTCTATGGTGTACATAGATTGATTGGTGATGGATTAGCCTTAGATAGGTCTTTGATCACTGCATTGATTGAGAGATGGAGACAGGAGACGCACACTTTTCATTTGGCTGTTGGTAAGGCTACTATTACACTACAGGATGTAGCTGTTTTGTTGGGGCTCAGAGTTCATGGAGCTCCTGTCACAGGAGATGGTACTGGGGTGTGGGCATATTTAGTCAAGGAGTTGTTAGGGATACGACAAGAGCCTGGTGATGCTGCAAAACCTGTTCTCCAGGGCTCATCATTGAAGATGACTTGGTTGAGGCGACACTTCAGTCAGGCCCCCTTGATGACGCTGCTGATATTGTTTATGAGAGGTTTAGCCGAGCATATATTCTTGCACTTATGGGATCCATTTTGTTTGCTGATAAGAGCGGTGATGCCGTGCAGCTCGTCTACTTGCCATTGATTCGTGACTTGGGTAGAGCTAGGACATACAGCTGGGGGAGTGCGACTCTTGCTTATTTGTATCGATAAATGTGTCGAGCCGCTCGTAAACGAGCCCGTGACATTGGTGGTCCACTTATACTTCTGCAGTTATGGTCATGAGAGCATATTCACATTGGTCGTCCGAGGATTTCAAGAGTTCGCGATCCTCCACCTCCCGACCCTGAGCATCCTATTGAGTATGACGACGATCCATCTATTCTTGGTACTCAGCATCAACGTGGAGTGGACCCCTTAGCATGCAGGTAACTAATTTGTTTAACTATTCATTACTACTTCGATAAATCAAGTAATTTGTTTTCATTTGATTGCTTTATTAACACTTTACTTGTTTTGTTAGTTGGCTTAGGGTTCATTTTTCATGTGGCCATACAGCTAGTGGACTCCCTTACTATAGGGATGCACTTGACCATCAAAAAGAGACACATGTATTAAATATCTCACCTTACTAATTACTCAAATGCTTCTTTTTTTATTAGTCTAGCATGCAGGTAACTAATTTGTTTTCTAGGTCAACATAGTCAACTAAGGTATTTTGTCAACTAAGGTCAATTTAGTCAACTAAGGTCAATATAGGTCAACTTAGGTCAACTTAGGTCAATTAAGCACCCTCAATTTGAGCCCGGTCGATTTAGTTTGGTCAACTTAGGTCAATTTAAGTTAATTTGACCTCGTCCGTTTCAAGTTAGATCAACTTTGGTCATTTTTTGTCAATGTAGGTCAATTTAAGTCAACTTGGTCAACTTTGGTCTAAATTGGCCTAAATTCAACTAAAATAGCATAAAATGACCTATATTCACCTAAAATAGCATAAAATGACCTAAATTCACCTAATATAGCCTATAATAGCCTAAATTCACCTAAATATGTCAACGTAGGTGAAGTTAGGTCAATTTGGTCAACTAAGGTCAATATAGGTTAACCTAGGTCAACTTAGGTCAATTAAGTCAACTAACATCAAATTGAGCTCGCCCGATTCTATTTAGGTGAAGTTAGGTTTATTTAGGTGAAGTTAGGTGAAGTTAGGTCAACTGTGGTCAACGTTGGTCAGCTTAGGTAAATTTAAGTCAATTTGACCTCGTTCGTTTCAAGTTAGGTCAACTTTTGGCATTTTTGGTCAATGTAGGTCAATTTAAGTCAACTTGGTCAACTTTGGTCTAAATTGGCCTACAACTAGAATAGCATAAAATGGCCTAAATTCACCTAATATAGCCTAAAATGGCCTAAATTCACCCACAATCACCTAAATATGTCAACGCAGGTGAAGTTAGGTCAATTTGGTCAACTAAGGTCAATATAGGTTAACCTAGGTCAACTTAGGTCAATTAAGTCAACTAACGTCAATTTGGGCTCGCTCGATTCTATTTAGGTGAAGTTTGGTCTATTTAGGTGAAGTTAGGTCAACTTTTGTCAACGTTGGTCAACTTAAGTCAACTTAAGCCAACTTAGGTGAAGTTTAATAGCCTAAATTTACCATAAATTGCCTAAATTCACAAAAAATTGCCTAAATTCACCAAAAATTGCCTAAATTAAACTAAAATCGTCTAAATTCAACTAGAACAACATGAAATGGGCTAAATTCACCTTAAATTGCCTACATTCACCTTAAATGGGCTAAGTTCACCTTAAATTGCCTACATTCACCTTAAATGGCCTAAATTCCCCTTAAATAGCCTTAAACAGCCTACATTCACCTTAAATGGCATATAATGGCCTAAATTCACCTAAAATAGCCTCAAATAGATTCACTTCACCTAAAATAGCCTTAAATAGTCTACATTCACCTTAAATGGCATATAATGGCTTAAATTCACCTAAAATAGCCTTAAATAGCTCAAATTCACCTAAAATAGCTTAAATTCACCTTAAATAGCCTAAATCCACCCAAAATGGCCTTAAATAGCTTAAATTCACCTAAAATAGCTTAAATTCACCTTAAATAGCCTAAATCCACCCAAAATGGCCTTAAATAGCCTACATTCACCTTAATTAGTCTAAATTCACCAAATATAGCCTAAATCCACCTAAAATAGCCTAAATGCACCTAATATAGCATATATCCTCCTAAATTCACCTAAAGTAGCCTAAATCCACCTAAAATAGGCTAAAATAGCTTAAATTCACCTAAAATGGCATATAATGGCCTAAATTCACCTAAAATAGCCTTAAATAGTTTCAATTCACCTAAAATAGCCTTAAATAGCTTAAATTCACCATAAATTGCCTAAATTCACCAAAAATAGCCTAAATTTACCTAAAATAGCATAAAATTTCCTAAATTTACCTAAAATAGCATAAAATAGCCTAAATTCACCTAAAATAGCATAAAATAGCCCAAATTCACCTAAAATAGCTTAAGTTCACCTAAAATAGCCTAAAATAGCTTATGTTCACCTAAAATAGCCTAAAATAGCTTAAATTCACCTAATATAGCCTAAAAAAGCTTAGTTCACCTAAAATAGCCTAATATAGCTTAAGTTCACCTAAAATAGCATAATATAGCTTAAGTTCACCTAAAATAGCCTAAAATAGCTTAAGTTCACCTAAAATAGCTTAAAATAGCTTAAATTCACCTAATATAGCCTAAAAAGGCTTAAATTCACCTAAAATAGTTTAAATTCACCTAATATAGCTTAAAAAGGCTTAAATTCACCTAATATAGCTTAAAAAGGCTTAAATTCACCTAAAAATTGTCCAAAAAGGCCTAAAATAGCTTAATTTCACATAAAATAGCCTAAATACTCACTTTTTACTTATTGTAGATGACTTGGCAACCATAATCAGAGACGGTACTTGGTTTACTATCCGAGATTTGTAGATGTGATAGAGATATATGGCGCTCAGGTATACCGTTGATTTGCTTTGACATGGTTGAGTACCACTACCCAAATCGAGTGATGTGGGAAAATAATGTCTCACCATTTACTAAACATAGTAAAGTAGTTTATTATTTATCACAATTCACATTATGTGAACTATCTACTTTTGCGTGAGGAATGTGTGCTTAACCATTCCTATAATTAGCTATGCTGTTTTTATCATTGTTATGCTATTATAAATAGCTTAGTGTTTGTTTAGAATTAAATTTACTACAATAACAAACATTGTATATTATTCTCACCTTATTTATTAACATTCCCATTTCATATTTGTGGAATTAATATTGCATCTTTCGCTAGTATAATTTTATCATCTTTATTAATTTCTCTTAATCTTTGGTTGATTTTATTGCTTCCGCGCACTCTGAATCCTACAAATTGGTAACAGAGCTTTATATATTCAACTGAGATTTTTTTTTTATCATGTCTACAAAATTTGATATTGAGAAGTTTGATGGTAAAATTAATTTTGCCATATGGCGAATTCAAATGCAAGCCATTCTTACCCAGAATGGTTTAAAGAAGGCTTTGGATGGAAAGTCCAAAAAGTCATCCACTTTGACAGATGAACAATGGGATGATATGGATGAGAAAGCGTTGTCTGTAATTTAGTTATGTTTGTCCCGTGAGGTGTTACGCGAGGTCATGAGTGAAAAGTCCGTTGCCGATATTTGGGCTAAATTAGAATCTCTTTACATGACCAAAAGCCTTGCAAACAAACTTCGCCTCAAGGAAAGACTCTTTACACTCAAAATGGCAGAAGGTACTCCTATTCAAACTCACCTTGATGAGTTTAATTCTATTATTGTTGATTTGGAGAACTTGGATGTCAAAATTGATGATGAGGATAAAGCCATTTTACTTATTATTTCATTACCACTCTCATATCGACACTTTAAGGAAATAATGTTATACGGAAATTATGTTACATTATTCTTTAAAGATGTCAAGTCTCACCTATTATCAAAAGAAAAATTTGATACTGATATAAATACAGAACATTCGGGTGAAGGCTTGGTTGTTAGAGGAAGAAGTTTTGAAAAAGGTAGTACAAGTAAAAACAGGTTTAAATCAAAATCTAGAGATACCAAATCTAAATTTTGCCGTTATTGCAAGAAAAAGGGACACGAAATATCTGATTGCTATAAATTGAAAAATAAGCAAGTAAAAGAACAAAAGGGTAAACTCACGCTGAAGCTAGTGTTGTTGAGTCCGGGTCAGATGGGGATTTATTATTAGCGGCTGACTCCGAACAAAGATTTAGAAATGAATGGATTCTTGATTCTGGTTGTACATTTCACATGTCACCGAATAGAGACTGGTTTACCACCTATGAACCAGTTGATGGTGGTCTTGTTTTGATGGGCAATGATGCCCAATGCAAGGTTGTTGGTAAAGGTACGATCAAAATTAAGACAAATGATGGCATTACTAGAACTTTGACCGATGTTAGACACGTTCCTGATTTGAAACGAAATCTTATTTCTTTAGGCACCCTTGAATCACTTGGGTGTAGGTATTCAGCTGAAGGTGGAGTGCTTAAAGTGTCCAAAGGTGCTCTTGTTATACTAAAAGCAAATCGATCTGGTAGTTTATATGTGCTACAGGGATTTACTATTACAGGATTTGCAGCTACTGCCTCATCCAATAATGATAATACAAAGTTGTGGCATTTGAGATTAGGCCACATGAGTGAAAAAGGAATGCATGTCCTTAGCAAAAGAGGATTCCTTGGCAATCATTGTACTGGTAAGGTTGGTTTCTGCGAGCATTGTATTTTTGGCAAGCACAAAAGAGTTAGCTTTTCAAATGGCGTTCACCGAACTAAAGGTACATTAGATTATATTCATTCGGACCTTTGGGGTCCTCTCACAAGTTCCTTCCACATGAGGACGTCATTATATGTTGACCATTATTGATGATTTCTCAAGAAAACTTTGGGTCTATTTTCTTAAGTATAAAAGTGAGGTATTTTCAACTTTCAAGGATTGGAAAACCTTAATTGAAAATCAAACTGGTAAGAAAATTAAAAGGCTGAGAACAGACAATGGTCTTGAATTCTGTTTAAATGAGTTTAATAGGTTCTGCAAGAAAGAAGGTATTGCAAGACATCATACCATTCCAGGTACTCCACAACAAAATGGAGTTGCAGACGAATTAACAGAACTATTTTGGAGAGAGTTCGTTGTATGCTCTCTCATTCTAGCTTGAAAAAGGGATTTTGGGCTGAAGCGGCAAACACTGCAAGCTATTTGATAAACCGCTCCCCAAATAGATCACTTGATGGTAATATTCCAAAAGAAGTTTGGTCAGGTAATCCTGTTGATTATTCTAATCTTAGAATATTTGGTTGTCCTGCTTATTCACACGTAAGCGAGGGGAAATTGGAACCTCGTGCTAAAAAGTGCATATTCTTAGGTTATGGTTCAGGGGTTAAAGGTTATCGTTTACATGACCCTGAGTCTCGTAAAACCTTTTATAGTAGGAACATAAAATTTAATGAAAATGAATGTTATCTTCTAGAGAAGAAAATTGTGCTTCTCCTACCATTACAGATTCTGAAAATATCGGAGATAAGGTAGAGTTTGAGGTCCCATCCTCAAAATCAGAGGAAGATGTCCCTACTTTCTTAGCTCAACCTGATTGCGATGATAATATTGTTACGACTGAAAATATGAGTCCACAACGTCTACCACAAAGACGAGGTTTACCAGATCCATGGTCTATGGCTCAAAATTTGCCCGATCAAAGACCAAGAAGACAAAATCAAAGTGCTAATATTGCTTATGCTTTGGTTGCTACACAAGAAATTGATGACTCCAATGAGCCTAAAAATTATTATGAGGCTATATCTCGTGCAGATTCAGCAAATTGGATTGCAGTGTTGCAAGAAGAAGTTGAAAGTCTTCATAAAAATGAAACTTGGGATCCGGTTAAGTTACCCGAAGGTAAACGAGCTATTAGTTGCAAATGGCTCTTTAAGAGAAAAGAAGGCATCCCCGACGTTGAGAATGCAAGGTACAAAGCAAGGTATGTTGTTAGAGGTTTTGACCAACAAGAAGGTATTGACTTCAATGAAGTATTTTCTCCCATTGTTCGTCATACCTCGATTCGTGTATTACTTGCTTTAGTCGCTTTGCATAATTTGGAGTTGGAGCAGTTAGATGTTAAAACTGCTTTTCTTCATGGTAATCTTGAAGAAGAAATTTATATCCATCAGACTGAGGGATTCATAGTTCCTGACAAAGAGAATTATGTATGTCGTTTGAAAAAATCTCTTTATGGTTTGAAACAGTCCCCGCGACAATGGAACAAAAGGTTTGATTCCTTTATGATGGGACAAGGCTACTCAAGAAGTAGTTATGATAACTGTGTTTATTTTCAAAAGACGTCAAATGAGTCTTTTATATATTTATTACTCTATGTTGATTGTTGCCCAAGACAAATCTTTAGTCAGCAAGTTAAAGACTCAATTGAGTAGTGAATTTGATATGAATGACTTAGGTCCTGCCAAGAAAATTCTTGGAATGGAGAAAAGCAGGGATCGTCAAGCTGGAAAACTCTTTTTATCACAGAAAAATTATATCGTGAAGATGCTTGACAAGTTCAACTTGAAAGACAGTAAACCTGTTAATACTCCTATTGCTGCTCATTTCAAATTGTCCTCTGAACAATGTCCACAAACAGACGAAGACAAAAGGCGCATGATTCATGTTCCTTATTCTAATGCAGTTGGAAGTTTAATGTACGCCATGGTGTGTACTCGACCAGATTTGGCTTATGCAGTAAGTGTTGTTAGTCGGTTCATGCACAATCCAGGCAAACAACATTGGGAAGTTGTAAAATGGATACTTCGATACCTTAAGGGTTCTTGTGATATTGGTTTGATATTTGATAAAGGAAGAAGTGACCCCGGTGGTGTAGTTGGTTATGTGGATGCTGACTATGGTGGTGATTTAGATCGGAGAAGATCACTCTCATCTTATATTTTTACACTTTGTGGCTCTGCTATTAGTTGGTATTCTTCACTTCAAGCTATTGCGGCTTTGTCTACAACTGATGCATAATATATTGTTGCCACTGAAGGTATGAAAGAGGTTATATGGCTCCGAGGTTTGGTGTATGAACTTGGTTTACAGCAAGATATTCTTGTCGTGTTTTGCGACAGTCAAAGTGTTGTCCACTTGACTAAGACTAGTAAACATCATTCAAAGACCAAGCATATTGATATCAAGCACCATTTCATGAAAGATATTGTTGCCACAGGAGAATTAGTTGTCGAAAAGATTCATACAAGCGATAATCCTGCTGATATGCTTACCAAACCACTTCCCACAGCTAAGTTTGATCATTGCCTTAACTTAGCTGGAATCACCCGGTAATATGGCGAGCCAAGGTGGAGATTTGTGGGAAAATAATGTCTCACCATTTACTAAACATAGTAAAGTAGTTTACTATTTATCACAATTCACATTATGTGATCGAATTATCTACTTTTGCGTGAGGAATGTGTGCTTAACCATTCCTTAATTAGCTATGCTGTTTTTATCATTGTTATGCTATTATAAATAGCTTAGTGTTTGTTTAGAATTAAATTTACTACAACAACAAACATTGTATATTATTCTCACCTTATTTATTAACATTCCCATTTCATATTTGTGGAATTAATATTGCATCTTTCGCTAGTATAATTTCATCATCTTTATTAATTTCTCTTAATCTTTGGTTGAATTTATTGCTTCCGCGCACTCTGAATCCTACAAGTGATGCGTCAGTTTGGATTGGAACAGTCAGTTCCTGTTGCGTGTGACACGAGTGTTGATCTTCATAATGTGGATCGACGGCATAAAAACAAGAAATTTGAAGAGATGCATCGCAAATATGTGGAGGAGTGGCGTGATCGTGAGAATCAGATTGTTCAAGGCACTCCTTCTGCCGGTCATCGTGAGAGGATGAAGGAGTATATGGATTTGTATTGTAGCATCACCAGACTCCTCATTACTCCTGTTACACGATCACCCCCCCCCCCCCCCCACCACTCATTATCAGTCGTCTTCCTCTGCTATTATTTTGGTAAATTAATCCTTGTTCCATTTTCTGTATAATGTTTATATTCATAACTAATGTTGAATTCTAATTATTGTTTCACATTCTTTTTTTTAGTCATATGCATTGGTTGATCTTGCCTCAATATGCACATGCACTCGAGCTGTGGATTCTGCGCTAGAGCTACCTCCCAGTTTGGCCCTTCCTCTCACTCTTGATACGTTAC
The DNA here is from genome assembly GCF_020520425.1 of Spinacia oleracea. Classification (NCBI taxonomy): domain Eukaryota; kingdom Viridiplantae; phylum Streptophyta; class Magnoliopsida; order Caryophyllales; family Amaranthaceae; genus Spinacia; species Spinacia oleracea. The sequence goes on along the minus strand of NC_079489.1, from coordinate 38,698,572 downwards.
GCAATTTGAGTTCCTCAACAAAGGTTGCCCTTATTAAACAAGTGAACCTTTAAACAAGAGGAAAAAACCTTATAAGTTGCTCAACAAAGGTTGCCCTTATTAAACAAGTGCAACCTTTAAGAACAAAAAAATTAAAAAAATTAAAATAAATTAAAATCTGAAATTTCCCTCTAAACAAACGCAACTTTTAACCTAGTAACTAAAAAAAAAACACTGCCTCTCCTCCCTCAACGCCTCTCTCACCCAGCAACCCGTCTCTCTCACGCAGCAACCCATCTCCCTACTCCCTCTCTCTCTTCGCCGCAGCAGTCGAGTTCGTGGAAGAGAAACAAGTCACCGACGATTCGCGAGGAAGAGGAACCGAGTCAGTAGTCACCGAGCCGTCGAGGCGTCGAGCACCGAGGAAGAGGAGGAGCCACCGTTTTCATCAATTTAAATTCTAGCCGAGCACCGCCGAAGCCCGATTCAGCAGTTGAGCACCGGCGAGCCGTCGAGGCGTCGAGCACCGAGGAAGAGGAGGAGCCGAGCACCGAGGATTGAGGAAGCCCGATTCAGCAAGACAACAACCGTGACTCGTGAGGTTTTGCACTTTTCTGTATTCAGTGCGAAATGTGGTAATTATAGTCGAATGAATTGCCCATTCTTATTTGTTTTGATGTTTTGTTATTGGTTTTTTTTCTTTTCTAATGCTGTTTTTAAATTTCTATTTGAATTGTTATTGATGCTTGCAATTGTATGAGGGTTTGAATTGGTTGGGATTTTCAGGATAGAATTTTGATGTAATGTTGTTAGATTGAAGTTTTAGATAGGTGAATGTGTGTTGCTATTTTTTGGCTTGTTCATGGGTTCTAGCTGCTGTTTTGTTTTTCCGTTTGTTGTGCATTCATGGATTTCGTTATCCGTTCAATTTGAATTCGTTATTGTAGATGAAAATGATAGGATAGCAGTTCCTGGGTTAATCTTGAGTTTGAGGATAAGGATACTGTGATCAGTGATTTTTTTTTTGTCTTATTCGTATGCTGCTTAATATGGTTCACTATATATGTCTGGGTTATGCTATGGTTTAGGGAAACTTGAGGAAAGCGACTCCCCAACGAGCACAGAAGGTGCAATATAAGCAATCAAGCAGGCGGTTCGTCGTTAGAGCGTCTGCGAAGCAAATTGCCTTTGACCAGGATTCGAGGGCAGCTCTTCAAGATGGAATTGACAAACTTGTTGATGCTGTTGGACTTACACTTGGACCTAGAGGTACTTTTTATTGTGTGGAAAAAAAGAACTTTAAGATTGATACTTGTTTGGCTAGGAATACCATTATTTGCTAAAAAGCTTGTGATTAAACATGGCTCATTGGTAACTCGGTTGGTTACCTAGTTTCAATAGTTAGTTGGAACTTTAATGAGATATTCTTGTTTTTGTTTCTTGGCATGCTTCTATGTACTACCCCTTCCTGTGAATTTTAGATTGGAGAAATGCTGAGTCTAGTTGATTTTGTCTTTGTTTATTGTGTGAACTCGAGGGAGAATAGGTAGAGTTGCTGTGATTATTCTGGTTTAGTTGTTTTTGATGGTATTGTTCGGTTTCTTGTTCTTTAAAGCATGTTAAGTGTGTGTTAACACCTGAGTGCTTGACAATATATGATTGACTGTGTGCTCTGTACAGGGTTCGTATTTGCCCAATTACTATTTTAATTCTTCGTAATGGCATGATGATTTTATTCTTTTTTCAGGGAGAAATGTTGTTTTGGATGAGTTTGGGACCCCAAGAGTAGTTAATGATGGAGTTACTATTGCTCGAGCTATTGAGCTGGCTGATCCAATGGAGAATGCTGGTGCTGCTTTGATTAGAGAGGTATGCATTTTCCATGTATTCTTCTAAGATGCAGTACACATCTCGTACTGAGTAAGAAACTAAAGTTTTCTGCCATTGTCAGTAATTTCTCATTTAATCGTATTTTGAAATAAAGGTCGCCAGTAAAACAAATGACTCTGCTGGCGATGGAATTACAACTGCCTCAGTTCTTGCTCGTGAGATTATTAGACAAGGTCTGTTGAGTGTTACCTCTGGTGCTAACCCAGTATCTTTGAAAAGAGGAATTGATAAAACTATTCTAGGATTAATCGAGGAACTTGAAAAGAGAGCCAGGCCCGTCAATGGTCGTGAGGACATCAAAGGTACTACTAGAAACTGTTGAATAGTATGGTGTTTCCTTTCCGGTTGTGGTGTCTTACATTGATTGCAACTTGCAAAAGACCTGAATGTGAATAATATTTAGATTTCATCTGATTTTGCATCTGTTTTCAGCTATTGCTACCATTTCTGCTGGAAATGATGAGTTGATTGGGGCTGTGATTGCTGATGCTATTGGCAAAGTCGGCCCAGATGGTGTTTTGTCCATTGAGTCATCATCTTCCTTTGAAACAACTGTCGAAGTTGAAGAAGGAATGGAGGTTTGATCTTATATACAAACTTTTAATGTTAGTGCAATGTTTTTTTGTATCAAATATTTATTTATTAATATTTTTTTCCTGGCTTGCAGATTCATAGAGGGTATATATCTCCACAATTTGTTACCAATCCTGAAAAATCAATTGTTGAATTCGAAAATGCAAGAGTCTTGGTAACTGACCAGAAGATCTCTGCGATAAAAGATATAATTCCATTATTGGAGAAGACTACTCAAATGAGAGCACCTCTGCTTATTATTGCTGAGGATATCACTGGAGAAGCACTGGCCACTCTTTTTGTAAACAAGCTGCGGGGAATTATTAATGTTGCTGCCATCAAGGCACCAGAATTTGGGGAGAGGAGAAAGGCTATTCTTCAAGATATTGCTATCTTGTCAGGTATCATTTTTATTTTGGATACTCAAATTAATTCATTAGATAAAAAAATCATACACCATCTACATAAAGATTTGAATCTAACAAATACATAACAATTGAATCAAATAAAAACTTCATTTTACCATTGCTACGATCGTAGTATATAGAACATATTGTAGATTTGTATCATACTCCTTCCTTATTCTCATCTACTTTGGTCAATTTATGCACATTTAAGGCTCTTTCGATCCTTACATGTCATATTTTGACTATAAAAGCTGTTTTCGCTCCGAACTCTCAACTAATGAACCAAAATAGGAATTCTTAACCCTTTACATGTTTAAAATACTTAGTATTAGGTTGTCAATCCTTATTCTCATCTACTTTGGTCAATTTATGCACATTTAAGGCTCGTTTGATCGTTATATGTCATATTCTGACTAAAATAGTCGTTTTCGCTCCCAACTCTCAACTAATGAACCAAAATAGGAATTCTAAACGCTTTTCATGTTTAATTCACTTAGTATTAGGTTTCCAATCCTCATTCTCATCTACTTTGGTAAATTTATGCACATTTAAGGCTCGTTTTGGTCATTATAGGTCATACGTACCTATATCGAGCCAAATGAGTCTTAGATGTGCATAAAGAACTTGAAATGAATCTTAGTAACCTCTAACTAAGCATATCAAACATAAAAAAGGTTTAGAAAGTGTCCTTAGGTTCATTTGTTGATATTTGGGATCGAAAATGCCATTTTGGCCATAAATGACCTATATCGACCCAAATGACCCTTAAGCGTGCATAACAAACTTGAAATGAGTCTTATAAACATATAAATAATCATATGAATCATGAAAAACGTTTAGAATATGGAAATAAGTTCGTTTGTTGGTAGTTGGGATCGAAAATGCCTTTTTTGGCCATAAATGACCTATATCGACCCAAATGACCAATAGGCGTGCATAACGAACTTGAAATGAGTCTTATAATCATATGGCTAATCATATAAATCATGAAAAAACATTTAGAATATGGAAATAGGTTTGTTTGTTGGTAGTTGGGTTCGAAAATGCCATTTTTGGCCGTAAATGACCTATATCGACCCAAATTACCCAAAGGCGTGCATAACGAACTTAAAATGAGTCTTATAAACATATAACTAATCATATGAATCATGAACAATGTTTAGAATATGGAAATAAGTTCGTTTGTTGGTACTTGGGATCGAAAATGCCATTTTTGGCCATAAATGACCTATATCGACCCAAATGACCGTTAGGCGTGCATAACGAACTTGAAATGAGTCTTATTAACATATAGTTATCATATGAATCATGAAAAAGGGTTAGAATGTGGAAAGAGGTTCGTTTGTTGGTAGTTGGGATCAAAAATTTCATTTTTGGCCATAAATGACCTATATCGGCCCAAATGACCCATAGGCGTGCATAACGAACTTAAAATGAGTCTTATAAACATATAACTAATCATATGAATCATGAAAAACGTTTTGAATATGGAAATAAGTTCGTTTGTTGGCAGTTGGGATCGAAAATGCCATTTTTGGCCATAAATGGCCTATATCGACCCAAATGACCCTTAGGCTTGCATAACGAACTTGAAATGAGTTTCATAAACATATAACTCATCATATGAATCATGAAAAAGGGTTAGAATGTGGAAATAGGTTCGTTTGTTGGTAGTTGGTATCGAAAATGCCATTTTTGGCCATAAATGGCCTATATCGACCCAAATGACCCTTAGGCTTGCATAACGAACTTGAAATGAGTTTCATAAACATATAACTAATCATATGAATCATGAAAAAAGGGTTAGAATGTGGAAATAGGTTCGTTTGTTGGTAGTTGGGATCGAAAATGCCATTTTTGGTCATAAATGACCTATATCGACCCAAATGACCCTTAGGCGTGCATAACGAACTTTAAATGAGTCTTATAAACATATAACTAATCATATGAATCATGAAAAACGTTTAGAATATGGAAAGAGGTTCGTTTGTTGGTAGTTGGGATCGAAAATGCCATTTTTGGCCATAAATGACCTATATTGACCCAAATGACCCTTAGGCATGCATAACGAACTTGAAATGAGTTTCATAAACATATAACTAATCATATAAATCATTAAAAAGGTTTATAATTTGAATATAAGTTCGTTTGTTGGTAGTTGGGATCGAAAATGACATTTTTGGCCATAAATGACCTATATCGACCCTAATGAACCATAGGCGTGCATAACGAACTTGAAATGAGTCTTATAATCATATAACTAATCATATGAATCATGTAAAACGTTTAGAATATGGAAATAGGTTCGTTTGTTGGTAGTTGGGATCGAAAATGCCATATTTGGCCATAAATGACCTATATCGACCCAAATGACCAATAGGCGTGCATAACGAACTTGAAATGAGTCTTATAATCATATAACTAATCATCTAAATCATGAAAAAGGTTTAGAATATGGATATAAGTTCGTTTGTTGGTAGTTGGGATCGTAAATGCCATATTTGGCCATAAATGACCTATATCGACCCAAATGACCAATAGGCGTGCATAACGAACTTGAAATGAGTCTTATAATCATCTGACTAATCATATAAATCATGAAAAAGGGTTAGAATGTGGAAAGAGGTTCGTTTGTTTGTAGTTGGGTTCAAAATGCCATTTTTGGCCATAAATGACCTATATCGACCCAAATGACCCATAGGCGTGAATAACGAACTTGAAATGAGTCTTATAAACATATATAACCACTAGAGGAAAAATTGTCATGTGCTTCCCTTCAAGTGCGGCTCATTTGATAAATTGGCAGCACTTGAGAGCACAAAAAAAAAAAAAAAAAATTCACAAGTGCGGGCTCATTTTCGAAAATTGGCAGCACTTGAACTAGCGGGCTATTTTACGAAAGAGCCGCACAAAATATATCAAAAAAATTTCATTTCCCCTTCTCTCTCCTTCCTCTCCTCTGGTTCAACCTAACTCCAGTTTCCCGGTTCTCTCTCTTCCCCTCTCTGGTTTCTCTCCTTCACCTGTCTGGTTCTTCTTTGGGCGCAAAATTCAAACTTCCTGCAAACACCGCACTGTTGGTCCCCCACCGCCGCATCGCCGCAGATGTTCCCCCACCGCTCACCGTTGTTGTTCCCCCATTGTTGCGTCCCTGCTGTTCCACACCGTTGCGTCGCTCCTCCTTGTATCTTAGGAGCTCAGGAACAATACTGCTTCCACTATGAAACTTAATGATTCTCTTCATAGATTCGGTTCCAGTAATGCTAAGGTAATATTATAATTAATGTCCGTGTGATTTTAATTTTTCTCTCTTTGTTTGTGTATTATTATAGGGTTCTTATCGATTGAAGGGTGTGGTGTATCAAAATGAATCGTTTTGGGGTTTTTTTTGTTGTTGTGATTATTAGATTTTGAAGTTTCCTTGAACCTAATTTTTCTGTATTCTATCATATTGGTTAGAGACACATAATTGTTTCTTATTTATTTTTTATAATTTGAATGATGGATTGTGGATATTCTAGGGAAGTGATTATACTCCGTATAACTTTCAAATATAGTAGTAAAATTAGGTAAGATAAAATAGAATAGGAAGCCTGTATAAGTTGTAGATGCAAGAGTATTTCAAATTCAATGACAGCAGTAGCATGTCTGTACACCAGGAAAGCACAAACTGAAAACTCGATAAACTGGCATCTCTTCTACCTTTTTAAAGCTAATTCTGTAAGCATTTAAAACTTTGTTCAGTATCTCTGTTCAGTCTTCACACAGCACCACAAACTAAGGATGTCCTGATCCCAAGATTTACTTCTTCAATATTCAGTTTGAGTCTAGTCCTACTAGTTTGCCAAACCAATAAACCATTAGAATCTATCTAAGAATACTCTGGAATAATAGGTTTAGATTAAAATATGTTCAGCTGGAATGATGTAGGATTTTGGCCGTTAGAATTGCATTGTGAGCAGAACATCAATATCAACAGCTGAATTGCATTGTGAGCAGAACATTGATAACTAAAAGAGGCTTACAATAGTTTGATTAATCTGTGCTATTTCTAGATTTTGTATTTTGTTTGTTTTTGTCTTATGTTTCATTCCTGTGTACATATGTAATGGAAATATTCGTAGATATTAAAGCATCAAATGATTATCTACTTTTCAAGCATGAAGAAGTTCATACAACCATAATGATAATGCAAATAGATTACGTCAACTCAAGGCTCATAGCAATGAGCAAGTAAATTGAGGCTAGAGTAAGGTGGTGTGAAGAGGAAATACAAGAATATCAAAGTTAGTGTTGGACTGTTGCTGCTATTTACTGCTCTGCTTACTACTCCTGTTGTTTACTACTGCTGCATAGTGCTCTGCACTCTAATCTGAACTTCTGTTTCTGTTGTGCATCACTTATGTGTCACCAATATAGGTACTAAGTCTCATGATGGTCTACAGAGCTGATGTAGTGTTGCAGCGGTTAGTGTGCGTGTTCAGGGCCGAAGTGTGCTTTGTTCTGGTCAACAGTAGAAGGTTGTTGGATCCTGGTTATGTCTGGTTGCTTAAATTCAGTTGCAAGTTTGCAATGCTATCAAAACAAAGGGTCTTTAAAGCTAGATGTTGCAACCGCAAAGCTGCTAATTGTTCAGGTTTGGTAAGAGTTGACATCGGTTGACTTTTGTTGATCTGCTATTTGGTCTGTTGTGTTTGATCTGCACGACTGCACTGCTATGGTGTACATATCTGCTTTTCTACTGGGTGCATCTATTCAATTTATTGATCTATTTATAGGGTTTTATGTTTCTACCCTTTAAAATCCTTGCAATTTTATATCTTGCAGTGCGATTTAGAAGCAGATTGCTGCAAACTCTTCACTTTGAAAGATATTGTGTTGGCATTCATAAAGATTATCTTGCTCTACATGGAGCTTAAGAATATTTATGAGGTTAGTTATTTGAGAATTTACTCGTTTTTACCTTATGTTTATTTCTTCTGCACGTGAAGACGTGGCATCACTTTTGTATAACTTAACAGTGTGCATGAACCATTGTAACATACCTATTAATAACATTCTATGTGTAAATTGTTCTTAAATAGTCTGCATATATAGAACTTAAACCTTTGATCAACTCCGAAGTGTTAAAAGCGGCGTTTTAACTCGATCAATAACTAGTGTTTTTGTATTATAATTATTTCATGATTGGAGGAATTCTAGAAACATGAACTTGTTAGATAGGAATTTCTTTCATATGATCAAACAAGCCTCAAAAGTGCATACTTTGACCAAAATAGGTGAGTATGAGTCTTAGAAAAATAAATCTAAGTATATTAAACATCTAACGGGTTTAAAATACTTATTTAAGTTCATTAATTGAAAGTTGTAACCGAAATAAGTTATTTTAGTCAAAACGTGAAACACTACAGTTGTATAGAGGAAATCTCATTATTTTTGGGGTAATAAGGAAAACTTGTATTGCGAGTGTGAAACACTACAGTTGTAGAGAAGTCTATATCAGTTTGTCATGTATTTCTTCTGTTTTCAGAGTTCACATAGTGTAGATTGTTACTTAAATTTGTCAGTTTATAATAGTCTAAAGGATTAAAGGAATTAAGACTTGAAGTGTTCCGTTTATGATCTAGTGTTGGCTTTTTGATGCTTATTTGACCTTTTTTGTGTTTGGGAATGGATTGAGGCTAATGGTGGTAGTTCACTCCTTGAAGACTTGTACAAGGCCTTGGATAAAGTAAGTTTATTGCAATTGCCAATTATGTCAATATTGACCTTAAATTTTTAGGGGGTCTTTTGTAAAGACCTTACAGATATTATAGTCATCAAAATAAGGTCACAATTCTTTTAATTTTTTTTGGATAAGTCATTGAATCGGGTTTATTTGTTTGACTAAGGATCATATTTATTTAACTTAATGCAGGTGGTCAAACTCTCTGAATTAGAAATTTACAGTTACAATGCTGACTCCGATGCAGACCCCTTTTTACAAAGAGGAGCAATGTGAGATTGCATTATTGTTTGTTTTATATAATTATATACTTGTATTTGGGTGCTCATTATCATAATGTTGCTTCTGTATTATTTCTTCTCTACAGATGGTCATTCAATTTTTTTCTCCAAAGTGCCACCCATTTGGAATCTTCGGCCATTAAGTGCCACCCATTTGCAATCTTCTGCTATGTATGGGTGGCAAGGTGGGATAGGAAATGAAGTACAATCTATCACCTTAACTAGGTGGGATAGGAAAGTGGCCACTGCAAGTTCTTGGGCTCAACTCTATGATGGCTGAAGGAGCTGGTGAGTATTGCTGATAGTCCTGTTGCTTTATGTATGCATTATGGTTTTGTCTAGAATAATATGTAGACATTCTATTGTCCATTCGATCATCTATCTGTTGTTGGCTTGATATCGAATAGCTATCCCTGCTGTCAACATTTGATATAAAATCTCCGCGATCCATTTCTACTATCTTGATATTATCCTCCATGTCCTGCATCATTATACAAATTCCAAATTATTCATCATTATTGTAAAACTTTGACCACATTATTTTAAAATGAGAGATACGCTTATACATAGTTCTTCACAACATCATCTTTTATCCTAGTTGTTAAGAGATCAATGTGTAGAGATACCAGCACTGTTAATATACGACTCCCTTGATCCAGACTCATTAAGACTACTTTGAGATATCAGGAAAGATATGTCAACTTTCTTACAAAATAATGATTTACGATTGGATTTACTAATATAAAATTAAATCGATTAGTGACACCTAATTCTACACAGCAAGATTACATGATATGATTAAGTAAGACATAATCAATTGACGTTGCAAGATGGATCAGGAAAACAAATCCTGATTCTTTCGTTGATCGAAATAATGAGATTGACTCTGCTAATTGGTATAGCATCTGTTAGTTTTATCTTCATCATATATTTGTATCAAATAATTCTAAGAATTAAAGCACTTGAAAGACTTTAAAATACTCATTTAAGATCATTAGTTGAAAGTTGGGACCGAAATTAGCCATTTTAGTCAAAACGTGACCAATAATGAACTAACGAAGCTTAAATGTGCATAAGTTCACCAAAATGGTGAGAATGAGTATTTGAAACATAAAACTAAGTGTATTAAACATGGAAAGACTTTAAAATACTCATTTAAGTTCATTAGATGAAAGTTGGGACCGAAATTAGCCATTTTAGTCAAAACGTGACCGATAATGAACTAACGAAGCTTAAATGTGCATGAATTCACCAAAATGGGTGAGAATGAGTCTTTAGAACATAAAACTAAGTGTATTAAACATGGAAAGAATTTAAAATACTCATTTAAGTTCATTAGTTGAAAGTTGGGACCGAAATTAGCCATTTTAGTCAAAACGTGACCGATAATGAACTAACTAAACTTAAATGTGCATAAGTTCACCAAAATGGTGAGAATGAGTCTTTGAAACATAAAAATAAGTGTATTAAACATGGAAAGACTTTAAAATACTCATTTAAGTTCATTAGTTGAAAGTATTAGCCATTTTAGTCAAAACGTGACCGATAATGAACTAACGAAGCTTAAATGTGCATAAGTTCACCAAAATGGTGAGAATAAGTATTTGAAACATAAAACTAAGTGTATTAAACATGGAAAGACTTTAAAATACTCATTTAATTTCATTAGATGAAAGTTGGGACCGAAATAAGCCATTTTAGTCAAAACGTGACCGATAATGAACTAACGAAGTTTAAATGTGCATAACTTCACCAAAATGGGTGAGAATGAGTCTTTAGAACGTAAAACTAAGTGTATTAAATATGGAAAGACTTTAAAATACTCATTTAAGTTCATTAGTTGAAAGTTGGGACCGAAATTAGTCATTTTAGTCAAAACGTGACCGATAATGAACTAACGAAGCTTAAATGTGCATAAGTTCACCAAAATGGTGAGAATGAGTATTTGAAACATAAAAATAAGTGTATTAAACATGGAAAGAATTTAAAATACTCATTTAAGTTCATTAGATGAAAGTTGAGACCGAAATTAACCAATTTTATTATTACCGTTCATTATTTTTTTTGTTATGAACAAATTAAGTCTTAATTTATTGTACGATTCAATATTTATAATATAATTAAAGTGTATATATATTTTTTGATGGTCCATCTTTTTAAGGTATACAATAATCCGAGGGAGCGGCCTTTCACCTTTGAGGAGATAGATGAAGTTCGAGAAATGTTGGCAAATTTCATTACCAGTGATTGTCTTTGATATTTTCTTGTACTGAATCTTAAATTACGGATGCTAGCTAGTTTTTCATATGATTGTAATGTAATCGACTTTTATATTTACAATTATATACCATTTAATTTAATTATCTATATAATTGGATACTATTTATATGACGTATGGAGGTTAATCAGTGGCGTGGTCCAATTGTAATATGTAGCAAGGAAATCGGTTATACAACAAATCTATCAAGTGCGTCTCATTTATAGGCCAAGTGCGGCTCATTTATATATCAAGTGCGGCTCATTTTTATGCTTGTGTTGCCCATTTTTATGTCAAGTGCGGGCTCATTTTCAATATTGGCAGCACCAAATATGTCAAGTGCGGGCTCATATTTTAAAATTGGCAGCACAAAATATGTCAAGTGCGGGCTCATTTTCCAAATTGGCAGCACTTGATGTTTCAAGTGCTGCCAATATTTTGGCAGCACTTGAGAAACATCAAGTGCGGGCAGTCCATGTGCTGCACATGTAAAAGCCCGCACAAAACCCCTTAAAATGACCCCGCATTTGAGGTTTTTTCCTCTAGTGAACTAATCATATGAATCATGAAAAAGGTTTAGAAAGTGGCCTTAGGTTCATTTGTTGATATTTGGGATCGAAAATGACATTTTTGGCCAAATATGATCTATATCGAGCCAAATGAGCCTTAGATGTGCATAAAGAATTTGAAATGAATCTTAGTACACTCGGAAAGTTATTTTCGCGACCAATATAATTTTTGTTTTCGCATATGAAACTTAATTTAATTTATTGGTTTGCATGTACGTTGTTCTTTTAAAGGTTTTCAAAACTCCAAGGGAGGGGCCCTTTACCAAAGAGGAGTTGGGTGAAGTTCGAGACAAGTGGGCTACTTACTTCAACGATTGTGAACTACCCTCAGTGTAATAAATAGAGCAGGCTTGTAGTTATCCGTGACTCTTACATTATTTTGTTATTTATCGATTTAATTAATTACATTTGAATTAATTCGGCAATATTATTGGAAATTTGAAATTTATATCATTTTTGAGGAATGTCAAGCTGATGTTTGATGAAACAGTATTCTATAAATTATAATGCAGAATTTTATATTGTAAAATCAGAAATTATATTGCAAAATATCAGGAATTATATTGCAGCTTTTTTTTAAAAAAAAAAAAAAAAAAAAAAAAAAAAAAAAAAAAAAAAAAAAAAAAAAAAAAAACTCAAAAGTTGCCCTTGTTTGCAACAAGAGCAACTTATGTGAAGCTTATAAGTTGCCCTTGTTGCAAACAAGAGCAACTTATGTGAAGCTTATAAGTTGCCCTTGTTTGCAACAAGGGAAACTTATAAGTTTCACATAAGTTTCCCTTGTTGTAAACAAGGGAAACTTATAAGCTTATGATAATTTTACAAAAGTGACCCCCCCATAGGTGGCACTTATGAAGGGCAACTTATACGCCTAATTTAAGGGCAACTTATGATGTTTTTTCCTCTAGTGTGCATTGACACCTTATCAAGAGTGGGGCAAGACCATATCCTTCAACAATATGATTTAGCCTCGTCTCAGTGGACACCCGACACCTCCTCCACCTCACATGTTTCTCGAGGGCGTGGTTTTCGACCACCGCGTGCACACCCTCCACCACTTACTCCTCCTCTACGCCCTCCAACACCACTTACCCTCTACACCCTCCACCACTTACTCCTCCTCTACGCCCTCCACCACCACCTTCTCCACGCCCTCCACCACTTACTCCTCCTCTACGCCCTCCACCACCACACTACTAGAAATGACATCTATAACGACAAATAAATAACGACCAACCAATTAAATTTGTCGTTGGAAGAGTTAAAATGAAAATTTGGCCCAAAAGAGCGCGGGTCATTTTGATAATTTAAATGAAAAAGCTGAGCCGAATATTTTCAATTTTTTTCGTCGTTAATATTCCAAGAAGTTCCAGACTTCCAGTTACATCTCTCTAAAACCTAGGTCAAATGTAAAACACTAAAACCCCTAAAATCTTTCGGTTTTCCTTCTTCTCTAATTCCACTAATACGATGGCTGTAGACAAATTTTAGAAACTATATACTCTGAATTTGCATATGCTTTCAGAGTAATCTTCTCCAAACTAAAAATCTATGCTCCCTCTTAATCAATCATTTATCATTGACTCGATGGGCGACTATCTACATCGATGTGGCACCAGCACCGGTACCGGCACCACTTATTGCCACTCTTGTTCAATTCTAGAAGATGGGAAAGAAAATCATATCCTAAAAAGAAAACCGATACCCTAAAATTGAAGAATTCCCGGAAGAAGCAGAGAAGGTGAAGCACTTCCATGTCGAAAAGTTGGAAAATAATTGGGTTTTTAATTAAGAAAACCCATATCCCCATTGATTGGTAAGGACTAATTTAGAAAATAATTGGGTTTTTAATTGCTTTTTTATGTGCGTCTTTGTTTTGTAATGAATTGTTAGGTTTTGATAGTAATTGACATACTCCATAGAATCGAAATAGGTATGGTGGTTTTGGTGGTTGCATTGGAAAGTTTTTGTGACAATTTAGGTGGTGACATCGGAAAAGATGGTGGTAGACTCAGTTGGCTCGTTGTTGTCCAGGCGAGCGAGCATGTGATTCGGCATCTGCAATTAACACAGCGGTAAAATTCAATTGTATTGTCTCTCAAGTCTAATATGGTCTGTAAGTCAATTCCTATTCGAATCTCGCTTAATTCATTTACAATTTTAATTGTTCTATTTCTATTGTTCCAAATTTTATGTATATAATTAACCAATTATTCTGTTGAAAAGTTCAATTAGTTGTACTACTCTAGTATGGTGGATAATCGTAACATGTATTGGAAGTTTTCAACTTCATACTATACCACTCTGCAATTGTTGTTTTATTCATTGAAATCTATTTGCAGTTTATTCTCTATACATACAAATATACAATTTCTCATACTTCGTATTTTTATTGTCTTTTTATTTTTTGAATGTACATTTTCTTAGTTTTAACTACTCTGTATTGGAAATCTATTAGCTTACTTATAAATTGGCAGATTCTTATATGTTCACAATTCTCCTTTGTCATCAAAAAAACGATCTGCAATTCTCCTTCCCTCTATTGTAAATAGAAATTCTCTTTCCCTCAACACAGAAATATGATGTTGAATTTTCCCCTTGAAGATTAGGAGCTAATGTAGATAGGTTCTTTCAATGAAATTTCTGTCTGCATGGAGTTTGTTGTGATTTTTTTGTTTGTTTTGAAGCACCGTTTTTTAATTGCAATGTTAGTTGTTGAATTATTTGCCACTTTCTAAAAAGCCGTCGTCATTCTGCATTGATAGTCCTTTCCCGTGGGTGGGGAGGGGATAGGCATTGTTCTGGCTGAGTTGGGAAAACTCCAACGTTCTGGCTGAGTTGGGAAAACTCCAGCATATCTTATATATGTGTGCCCTTTGGTAATTGTAGTTGTTTTTGAGGAGCTAGAGGAAGATGAAAACTCCAGCACCTATGCAATATTATTGTTATTGTGATGTGTAGTATTACTTTGAATGTTTGATCTTTTGTGATTGATGTTTAAACTGAGTAAGCTCCTTGAATAAGTAATCATCATTCACGATTCTTTGTCAATTATCAATATCCATTTTGATCTAAATGTGACTTGTTGGACTTTCAAATAATTTCATTAAAGATGCCAATGGAGATCGCTTTATGGATTTTTTTATCTTCAGGCGCAGCTTTGAAGTGCTTAAGACCAAAGTTGACTTGTTAACTTTGGCTAGGGAGCTTTTTTAGGCTCGTGATTGCTAGGCATGGTCAGGTGCAATCCTTTTCTCTGGTACGTAAAGGTTCTTTTTTTGCTTGTGGAATTGGGTGTTGTTGGAACTTGGACTGTTGAAAGCCTGAGTTCAGGTTCATGTAATCTTAGTTTTTGCTTCTACATGCCTTCTGGACTGCTGCAGGTCAGAACTCATTGGTCTTTTACTATCTCTAAAGTTATTTAATTACCTCTTTGTTATTTTCTATGATGTTATCTTGTTTGACAATATTTAATACAAATAGGGATGAATGCGCCTTATGAAAGTATTTCTGCAAACTTTGATCAATTATGGTTTGACATTGTATATTTTACATTATACATGTTATGAGTCATATCAGGAACAAGTCATGTTTACATAGTCTGCTATCTATTCTTTGCATCTCAAATTTTCTGCTACACTTTTTAGACCTTTTGCGAGTATTTTTGGTTTGTGGCAACTAGTATGCTACTAGTGAGGCCTTAAGGTTGTTTTTCTTTTTTGCCTATTTTAGTTTCAGATTTTTCATAAATTCATAGCAGGTTGCAGTTCATGTAGTTTGTGCAGACTGTGCATACATTTAATGTTATTGATATTCTTCCTGTTCAGACGGCTTTGATCTTTACTAGTGAGAGAATTCTGAAACTAGCTAAGCTTTGACATGAAATGCAAGTTTTTATTATTTATAGGGAAGGCTAATTCATTGACTCATACATAGAAGAAAGATCAGTCAACCATTTGCAAATGTATTTTTGATGTTACTAATGTTTTTTTTTTGTTCTGCTAGGTAGTACAACAAGTTTTAAATCAAAATCTCGAGATCGGGTTGAAGGTTTTGAAGGAGGAATAAAGCTTAACGATGTAAGGAGACCACAACCCAGTTGAATAGAACTTCAAACTAAATTAAATGTTGTCAATAAACAGAATGAAGTTCTTGCAAATTTCACGGGGGAAGTACAAGCTGAGAACAATGAAATGAAGGAACGTGTTACCTTGGTTGAGTCTAGAATGAAAATGTTTCAAGATGCACTGGTCTCGCAACTTAATGTTATTATTCCAACTTCATAAGCTGGATCATAAATGCAAAGGGTCGAAGCTGCTACACATTAGTTTTAGATATTTGGTGCAAATTTTCTTATTTTTGGTTTAAGAATAAGGAGTTATTGGGATTTAACTCTTAGTATAGACCAAGCTATTTGATCTTATTAGTTTGGTTGTTTTGACTCGCATTGATATTGTTGATTATAAATCTTTTGTGATTGATTATGTTTAATATAAATTTAGTGTATTATTCTATATACTTTTTATCATTTTGAATGAAATGCAGGTTATAAAAATATTTCGTATTAACGAAAAATAGATTTATTTTTTATAGTTGCATTAACGTCGAAATATTTTGTCGTTGTTGGACGATAATTAAAATAATTTATCAATTTGATTTTCTTTTTACGTCAACTTTGTTGGTCGTTTTTTGTTGTTTGTTCGACGTCATTGAATACATAATAACGACAAACAATCATTTTGTCGTTAATAAATAACGACGAACAATCTTGTCGTTAATAAGTAACGACAAACAATGATTCTGTCGTGCAAAATTCACGACGAACATTGACGTTAATACTAATAACGTCGGAAGCTATTACGACAAAACTCACGACGAACAAAGTTCGTCGTTAAAGGTTTTAACGACGACTTTTTAGACTTATAACGACGAAAAAGTTTGTCGTTATAAACCCTTTTTCTAGTAGTGCCACCTTCTCCACGCCCTCCACCACTTACTCCTCCTCTACGCCCTCCACCTCTTACTCCTCCTCATGTTTGTACTGCATCTCCGCCAGCATCACAAGTTATTTCATCTCCTCCTTTGGAGCTTCTCACTTACCGGCGACAAAAGGATTGCTCTGATAGTCATCGTCCCGAGCCAATTGTCGAGGAGGAGAGTCCTCATTTTCATCGTCCGAGCATGCAAAGAAACAACGTAGAATTTAGATTTGAGCTACACTAGAAACTTATGTGTAATCTTTTGTTCTTTTTGCTAGTATTGGAACTTTTGGAACTTTTAGAAACTCATGTGTTATTATTGGAACGGTTGTTGGAACGATTGAACTTTTGGAACGATTGAAAATTTTATTTTGGAAATTTTTTGTTTGCTATAGTCATGGACGAATTGACGATGTCAATCCAAGATGGTATACCCTGGTGCATGATGTTTGCAGATGATATTGTGTTGATTGATGAAACAAAAGGAGTGGAAAGTAAGTTGGAGTTATTGAAACAAACTTTGGAATCTCGGGGTTTTAGGCTGAGTAGAAACAAGACGGAATATATGGAGTGTAAGTTTAGTGAAATCCAAGATAGAGAGACAAGGGCGATTTCCTTAGATGGGAAAATTGTCCAAGGCTCTGAAATGTTCCGTTATTTAGGATCTATTATCCAAAAGGATGGAGAATTGGATGGCGATGTGGCCCATAGAATCAAAGTAGGTTGGTTGAAGTGGAAAGGGGCCACGGGGTTCCTGTGTGATTCAGACATGCCCCAAAGATTGAAGGGAAAATTTTATCGCACGGCAATTCGACCGGCTTTGTTATACGGCACGGAATGCTAGGCAGTGAAACATTGTCACGTGCACAAGATGAATGTGGCGGAGATGCGTATGTTACGTTGAATGTGTGAGCATACAATAAAGGATAGTTTGAGGAATGAGATTATTAGGAAGGAAGTAGGGGTTGCACCAATTGAGTTTAAGATGATGGGAAATCGTTTAAGATGGTTTGGACATGTAAGCAGAAGATCAAGTGATGCCCCGGTTAGGAGAATAGAAGGGTGGCAAAGTGATAGAATTCCAAGGGGTAGGGGAAGACCTAAGAAAACTTGGAAGAAGGTGATTGAGCATGATATGAGCTTTTTTGGGATTGAGGAAAATATGGCGTTGGATAGGACAGAGTGGAGGTAGAGAATATACATTGATGACTTCATTTGACTTATACAGCTTCCACGTTTCTGTTTCTTTCTATTTTTTATTTTTATTTTTTATTTTATTTTTAAAATTCTTTTTAATTTTTTTAATTTTTTTTAAAAATTTTACATGCTATTTTGAAATGCACCTATTTTACTTATTCATTTATTTTAAACTTTATTTATTTTTTATTATCTCTTACAATATTTCTTCTAGAATATATATATATATATATATATATATATATATACATTTTTCTCTTATCTTACTTTTATTAATTCCACTTTCTCTTCCTTGTTTTTCTTTTTACTTCCTGATCCTTTCTGGTTTGATTGGTGACTATGACGATCTCCTACGACGATTCATGTTAGCCAACCCCAAATTATTTTGGGACTAAGGCTTTGTTGTTGTTGTTGTTGTTGTTGTTGTTGTTGTTGTTGTTGTTGTTGTTGTTGTTGTTGTTGTTGTTGTTGTTGTTGTTGTTGTTGTTGTTGTTTTGTTTGCACTCTTCTATTTTGTTGCCTAAGTGTTATGGTTTGGTTGATTGGTATGATTTGTGAAGGTTGTTGGAGTTCATTTATAGGGGTTGTTGGAGATCTTGGAGTTGTTTGCAGGTTTACTATTTGGCAGGAAGATTTCAACCCATTTTCTGGCTGAACAATGAAAACAGTATGGCTTGATGCATGAGACATACAAAACCGCTATCTGAGATAACAGTTTTGTTTTAAACCAAACCGCTATCTGAGATAGTGATTTTGTTTTGCCATCTGAGATGGCGGTTTGGTTTAAAAAGAAACCGCTATCTGAGATAGCGGTTCAATGGTGAACCGGAAAAAATGCATGGTCGTGCTCAGATGAATCATAGGCCACTCGAAGAACTAGAAACTGAAAAATGCATGGCCGTGCTCAGATGAATCATAGGCTATGATTATCTATTTATTTGATCAGTTGAACTCTGAAACCGAGAAATACCTGTGGACATAATAAGGATGACTACTCTTACCTTATGTTCATGAGTAGGCATCAAGCGACAAAAGAATTAGGAAATGCACACTTGTCCCTAAGGACAGGTGGGAGACTGAATGAAATAATGCCCTTGGTCCAAGTATGTATTTAATGCTAAGTCTAATAAATGCGGTTCAATATTAATTAACAAGTTAATAATTCAGTGAGATCAAGTGAACTGAATGCCTAGCTAGAGGCTACTTTAGTTCAAGTGGAACTAATAATATTAATCCACAACTTACTCTTGACTGAACCCGTAGGGTCACAAAAATAGTACGTGAACGGATCAAGTATTTAAGTGAATATATTATTCATTAAGTACTCCATTTATGATCATTCGGAAATGACGGATCTCGGTTCCAGTGGGAGATGAAATCGTCAAAAGGCAAAGTAAAGAATATTCCGGAAATGAAGATATTGTCGGAAACGGAAATATGGTTCATGACGGAAATATAAATATTATCCAAGTCGTAGATGTTGCCGGAAACATGGATCGTATCGGAAAATATTATCGGAAATAGAAATATTGTCGGAATCGGAAATATTGCCGGAAACGGAAATATTACCAGAATCGGAAATATTGTCGGAAAATGACATTATTTCCAAAATCGGAAATATTAACGGAAACGTAAATATTTGTTCGAAACGGAAATGGATTCCGGAATCAGAAAACGAATCAAAAGCTCGACGAGCGACAAGCCGGCAAGCGAGTCGGCCCATCGCTCGACAAGCAAAGGCCGAGCGAATAGCGTTGAGCACGAAGCCCAGCGCCCAGCCGATGGGCCAGGAAGCACAGTGCGCCGCGCCAAGCAAGCAAGGCAGCAGCAGCATAGCAGCCCGCCAAGCAAGCAAGGCAGCAGCATCATAGCAGCCCGGCAAGCAAGCAAGGAAGCGTCAGCTATGTAGCTCGCCAAGCAAGAAAGCCCGACAAGGCAAGGCTCCAGCGCGTTGGGCCTTTGGCCAGCTGCGGCTGGGCCTAGGCAGACACGCTCACCAACGTGGCCCATCGTGGCTGCGTTGGTTGCTTCGTCTTGGGCTCTAAGAAAAGTCCGATTACTTAGTTGCCAAGTAACGTTGGGATTAAGTATTCCTAGTCCTATTAGAATTGGTTTGATTAAGAGTTTAATTAATATTACAATTCTAATTGGATAAGAATTTCAATCCTAGTAGGGTTGATATTTCTTTTCCTAGTAAGACTCAAACTCCTTATTTCCTACCTTATAAATATGAGGCTAGGCCCTCATAATTATATACACATCAAAGATTGAAAATCATATTCTTTACTTATTTTTTGTTCAAGGGAGAACATAAAATAGCCTAGCCCTAATACATAAAACCTTAAGTAAAATCCTAGTTGGTTGAACCTAAAGCGGATCCGAACGTGATGTGGACTTTCTACGGAGGAGCAACGTTTGGGGATCTAAAGACTTGTTCTTGTTCGGTTTGGGAGCAGCTATGGAAGGCACGCATCACATTGTATGTAACCTAAATTATGCTAATTGACTATGTGGCAATTAATTTGGATTCTGGATTTATGGTTTTTCCGCATGAATTATATTATTGTATTATTCATAACCTAACATATAGTGGGTCAGATATCCAATCTAATTAATACGGAGTACTACGGAGTAAAGAGCAACTGAAACTAATTTGGATGTTGGTTTGTGTTTGGCGTTACATTCCCTGTTTATTTACCGATGTCAAAAAATATGTAGTTGACTTACTATAGTTTCAATCTGCTAAATTTGTTGATAATGTGGAGTAGTGGAAATGATAATTGTAGTTAACTTACTATAGTTTTAGTCTGCTGAATTTGCTGATAATGTGGAGTAGTGAAAATGCAAATTAAGCATGCTTCTACCAGACAAGGATTGTAATCCAAGGAGAAAAATGACCGATGTGACGTTGAACAAAGCACTCATGTTTCTGGATCTTGATTGAAGGACCCTAAGTTTGTTTACTCTTGCTTCTTTATATTAAGGTTTATTGAGATTACAGGGAGGATGAGGGTCTTAGTCGACATTCTCTCTTACTTTTCATTGCGAGTGGAGGACATGATGATTAAGTCACTATTCTACCGCTTGAGTCTATTGTAACCTTTCATATTCATTTTTTTTCCTTCCTGGATGAAGATAAATTAAGACTTTTTTCCATCATGTTTGATGTATAGCATGGATTATGGAACTAAGGGTTCTTGCAAAAGAACTGATGATAGTTCAACAAGAGTAAGGGCGCGCACATCCTCTCTTTAGTAGATTAATGATGTTAGTGTTAAATAGTAGATTAGTAGGTAACTCTAACCGGAGGTAAATAGTAGTAGTTGTAATGTGAGTGATGGACACATGTACAACTGCATTCTAACTTCTCCATTTCAGTGTCTTTGCAAACTCTTAACAATAGTGGTCTGACTAATTACATGATCGTCTATCTATCTAATAACTACATTAACCGTGAAATGTAAATATATAATATGTTGTCATTTTGTCTCATTAAAATTGTGATTTGTTTCTTATGTAATAGCTCTGAGGTAGTAATGATCAAGAAGAAAGAGAAAGAAAAGAGAAGGAAGGAAAAAGATAGTAAATATAGTCCACCATTCACATCCAGTTGAACCTTTGGAGGACAGAGGTGGTGAATGATTGTAGTCAAGGGTTGATGTCCAGCACTATTTTACTAAGAATCAATGTCAATTGCTATAGGTATAAATTAGTTGAACACTAGCTAGCAATATTATGTAATATGTAAGGCTCGTATGCACTTTTGAATATCTCTAGCACTCTTAGTCCTTTTGTGTGTAAGCATTTGAATTTCTTAAGCACTCTTAGCCCATTATGTGCAAAAATCAGATAATGTTGCATCATCCATTCACGTACCCTATGTTTAATGTGTGTTCTTAGGGCTTTTGCAAGGCAATGCTCCATGTTCTTAGTCAATTACTCTATGCCTTTGCTCCTTTTATAAGACTTCGTAATTCTGGTTGCCAAGTGCATCTAATATCTACTACCTAAGTATTTGCGTCTACTTGTTTCACTATTTGTTATATCATATGCGTCTATTTGTTTCAATATTTGTTATATCATATAGCGTCTTTTGGACTTTTATCATACAAGTTATACAAATTTGCTTTCTCTAATCGTTTTACATCCTTGAATCGTAAGAAATATTGTACATTAACTCTAAGGTATTCCCTCCGTATTTATTTAAGGGATACACTTGTCTTTTCCGGCCGTATTTATTTATGATATACACTTTGCCATTTTTAGTAACTTATCAACTCCACCATCTAACTAAATAATACATTTAATTTACACTATGACCCACCATCCTATTAAACAAATAATTCCATAACCCCATCCCACCTCCCACCCCCAAAATGACATGGTCCCCACTTGTTTACTTATTAAAATATCTACCCAACCCCAATTGCTTTATTATTATTATTATTATTATTATTATTATTATTATTATTATTATTATTATTATTATTATTATTATTATTATTTCATTCAATTCTTCTTCTTAATATCCATGCCCGACCAAATGTATCCCTTAAATAAATACGGAGGGAGTATTGGGGTAGCATTTTTCTAATGTAGTACTCCGTATAACTCTAGGTAGTGTGGTTGATTTTATTTTTTATATTTCGAGGAATATGGAGAAGTGAAGTTTCATGTTTTTAGGAAATACTTATACCTTTTGGCTTGCTATTATGACTTCGACTATCAACGACACCAACATGCGAATCGAACTTTAATAATATTCTTGCGTTTATTATTTATTTGTAAATGTCCGACTTTTATATAATATTTTTACAAAATAAATTTGTATAACTTGGGGGACTCTAGCGCACAGTCCAACAACTAGTTATTGAAAACTAGATTAGATCCCGTGCACGCACGAATTTTGATATTTTTTTCACAAAATATTTAACTGAATATCTCCCAAACTACTGCATAGTTATAACATTTTTAACATACTCGTTTAAATTTATTCATCTAATATGCATATTTAAAATTCTAATATGACAATTTGACCAAAACATTGTGTGATATATTTCCCAATATTAATATAGCGCTTTGACTAAAATATTACCAATTTAGAATAAGTATTACTACGTCGTATCTATTATTGTCATAATTTATAAGCTAAAATTTGTTTCCATACATAAATAAGGAGTAGTTTATAAAAAAAAGGTAGAGAATAAAAATAAAATAAAACAGATACACTTTTTGGGGAAGTGGTTTTTGGCGGGAAAAAAATCGCACCAGGAATTGACACGTGTCATTCCTGGTGTCTCTTTTAGGCCCTGTTTGGTTAGGAGCTGTTAGCTGTTAGCTGATAGCTGGTTTGACTAGCTGTTAGCGGTTAGCTGTTTGCATTAGCTTATTTGACTAACTGGTTGCATTAGATGTTTGTGTAAAAGTGTTTGGTAAATTAGCGGATAGTTGTTAGCTGTTTAATATGTAAAATGACCCTTAAGGACATTGACATACTTTGTTTCTTATTAATAGTAGACAAATAGTTTATTGTGTTAATTTTTTTTCTCTTTATATTTTTCTAATAAACATTGACTAAAATAAATAAAAATTATTTTTATAAAAAAAAATTCTTAATTTAAATTTTTTAATAATATAAATTTTTCAAATAGATAAATATTACTAATAATATTTTAAGCATGATTGCAATATACTTCAATTGTTTTAAAGTACTAATATAAAAATTATCTTAACACTTATAAAGCCTTGAACTTCTATTACTATTCACCCAATAGTGCAATTACCTATACACCCCTAATTTCCTTCTTTGTTTTTCTTTTGTCTTATTCTTATCAATAGTGTAATGTCTATTTTCACCCTTCTTTTTGTCTTTGCTTTTCTATGAGATGCTCTCCCTTCCATTTTCAACCTAAGCACGTTGCTAATGTTTCATGTGTACAATAACAATTTCGGAGAGCTTAATATTGCACGTGGAATGTTAAAATATCAATGAAACCTCTTGTAAACGTATTTATATACATATTATCAATTACGAGCAAATCGAGCTTTAGCTTTGTTTTCCTAGAGTTCGCCATAAATTTGTAAATGTCCTTTTACGAAACAATTTTTTTATACCTTGGGGGATCGGGCGCGCTAGCGCACGGTCCAATAACTAGTTACAACAAAAAACGAATCTAGTAAATAGGGTAAAATGAAAAATAATTTGTAGGTAATGTTTGTAGGAGAAAAATATGTAGGGTACCAAGGTTAATAGTGGTTGTAATTATAGGCAATAGTAGGACAAAATAGTCATTTTCATCCACTTTCTCAAACCTCTAATTAGCTTTTTCACCCCAAAATTCTCTTCCATTCCTCTTCTAACCAAACACTCCCAATTAGATACTCCATCTGTATTTATTTAAGAGATACACTTGCCTTTTCCGGCCGTATTTATTTAAGAGATACACTTGCTATTTTTAGTAACTTATCAACCCCACCATCTAATTAAATAATCTATCTACACCCCATCCCCACCCCCTAAAATGACATGGTCCCCATTTGTTTTACTATTAAAATATCTATCCAACTCCACTTGTTTTATTACTTTAATTCATTCAATTTTTTTTTTCTTAATACCCGTGCCCGGCCAAGTGTATCTCTTAAATAAATACGGAGGGAGTAGATAGATAGATTGAACCAAACACTCTCAATTACATAGATAGATAGATAGATAGACTGAGGAGTAGTTTGATGAATTTTTTCAGAAACTCGGGAATGTCGTAAAAAATCGAACCCGTAAAAGAAACTATAACTGACAAACCACTCCGTAGTAAAAAATAAACCCTACGCAGCTACCGACGGCCGCTTGCTTATGCTTCCACACCTCCTTCGCCGTGCCCTCCTCCCCTCCTCCCTCCTTTACCAACACTTCAACAGCAGAGTCTTCATATTTGGCAAACATTTCAGGTAACACCATCCGCTATTCATATCTACTATCTAATTTCAGCTTCAGATTTGTAATTGCCATGTTCTAGAACAGACGAATTAGCAATGACCCATTTCCAGAAACTTAGATTATACCCTATTCTCAGATGGGTTTCTTCTAATTTTTCCCCAAACCCCTTTAAATCGTCACCAAATTACCCAAATTTTCGATATAATTTTCCATGTCATTGTAATTATAATAATAATGTACATCATTATTCTAATTTAATTTCGCGAACAATTCTGAAGGAGGCTCAAGATGCATTGTTAGATTACTTGCATTTCACTAGAAATTTACCCTTTTTGGATGCTCAGTATGTGAGCGAAAACTCCCCTCGTTTTTTGAGGAAGTTGGTAGATCAAGTCAATAATGAGCCTGATATAAGGCGCGCCGTGGCTCGCTTCTTGCAATTTCGTACCATTAACGAGTTCGAACCTTTTTTTGAAAGTATTGGGTTGGAGCCTTCTGAGTTTGTTCCCCTCCTTCCTCGTGATACGATGTTTTTGAGTGATGAGGATGGTTTGCTTGATAACTTCCATTTTTTGTGTGGATATGGGGTTAGTCGTGATAATATAGGAAGGATATATAGAGGGGCTAGAGAGGTATTTCGATATGAAAGTGGGGTTTTGATTTCGAAGCTTCGAGATTTTGAGGAGTTCGGGTTCAGTAAATCTGTTATAATTAAGGCTATTGTCTACAATCCTTGTCTTTTGATTGATAGTGTGGGTAAAGAGTTTTTTAAGGTGTTGGCGAGATTGCAGGATTTTGGTTGTGAATACGATTGGGTTGAGCAACATCTATTGGAGAATGCTTCCTACAATTGGAGGCAAATCTTTAAGTTGCTACATTTTCTCAGTGATATGGGTTGTGAAAATAAGGACTTAGGGTATTCGTTAAGGCAACATCCAGACATTTTATTTGGTTGTTCAGGTCGATCAACTTTTTCATTAATTGGGTTTCTGATTAAACTTGGATTCACAAAGAATAACATATGTTTGCTGTTTTTGCACTTTCCACAAGTCAAAGTTGAGAAATTTATTTGGAATCTTGGACGTGCTTTTGAGTTACTATCTGAGTTAGATGTGGATGCTTTGTATATTGGAATTATTATGCGTAAACATTTCATATTGCTGGGTTCATGCTCAGTTAAGCAAGCAAACAGTTTAATGGCTAATTTGAAGACAACTAAGAAATTCTTGCGCGAATCTATAATAGAAAATCCGTTGGTGGTAAAGAATTGGGTTTTGGGAGCAAAAAAGCCTGTTGCTATAATACATTCTCGTATTGGGAGGATTAAGTTCTTGTCAAGTATTGGCTTCACAGAAGATTCTAAAGAAATGGAAAAGGCTTTAAAGAAATTCCGTGGTAGAGGAGAGGAACTCCGTGAAAGATTTGACTGTCTTGTCAAAGCAGGACTCAGTGAAGAGGATGTTGCACAGATGGCCAAAGCGGCCCCACAGATTCTCAATCAATCAAAGGAAGTTCTTGAAACAAAGATAAAATATTTTGTAAATGATTTAGGCTATCCAGTGTCAAATTTGAAGCCATTTCCAGTTTACCTTTCGCATACAATGGGAAGGGTAAAGCTTAGATGTTCTATGTACAAGTGGCTTGTCAATCAAAACGCTGTTCGCCCTACATTGACTTTAAGCACCCTGTTTAGATGCACAGAATCAGTTTTTGTGGAGAAGTATGTAAGTAAACATCCTGAAGGCTTTGCTGTGTGGCAGGAGTTGAAGAAGAAATTTTCTAAGTAATAATATCCCTGCTCTCCTTTTGTGGTTCTCCAATGCACAGATGCACAGTCCTTAACTATTTCTGCATGCTGAAAAACTGATTCTGTTTCTCGGCTATTGTTACTCAAGTCTCAAAGCTATTGGACTCTATTCAGCAGTCATACACATATACAGTGTGCTGTACAACAGGTAAACACTTAGAGAACTCTAATTGTCCATTTGTCCTGTTTATGTTTCTGCTTTGTTCTTAACATGAGTTGCAGCTGAATCTTTGAATGTCAGAATAGTCTAGAATATAATTCAAGACATTGATATTTTTTAGGGAAAAGAGACCCTGTGCTCTTACAAAATCCATAAATATTTTAACCCACATTCTGATTGGTCAAGACTCGAGGGACCAAGATCCAGTGAGTTTAAGTTTATTGCTGCTTTGGTATTACTTCACTCTTAATTATTTTGCATTAAAATGAATATTTTGACTTGCCAAAATGTAAGAGGGGCTAAAATCTTTAAATAAGCTGTTGGTGCACGCGATTTGCCAACGTTTTCAAAACTTCTCATTTCCAACATTTATTAATGTTTTTTAACAAATTTAAAATTTAATTGAGGGTATTATCGATATTTTACGTGGACACCAAAGTGCTCAAGAGTTTACTTATATACTTCCTCCGTTTTTTAATACTCGCAACGTTTGAACCTCAGATGGAGATGAGAAGGCTAATATTTCAAATGACTAGCAAAAGGTCAAAAGGTTAAAGAGAGAACATGAAAGATTAGGAAAGGTAGTGGGCGCGACTTACATGGGGCAAGGAAATGGGTAGAGTTTTCTTTTCATATTTATATTATAAATAAATAAATAATGCATATGTGTTCTAATGGGTCGGACTCGGGTGATCCGAGTCCAATCCACCTCTAATTCGGGTTCGGGCTTTTTCTGCTGGACTCGGATTCGGACTTTTAGTTACCTGATTCAAATTGGACATTAACAGATGCAATTGCCATCCATAAGGTGAGATTTATCTATGCCGAGCTATCTTAGGGAGAGGAAAAAACTTCTATGTGTGGTGAGAGTGGGTCACCTCGTCTTGTTCCTCAAGAGGTAAGATTACCCCAAGGTGGCATTGAAAAGGTCAAATGCAGTGTTTAAGTTTATCCACCACATCTTACACAATCATCTAAAAAGTTTCTAGTGCTAAAGACTAAGGCCATAATTCCCTTGTTTCCCCGAACCAGAACAATAATTAGGAAGGGCAATGGGTGGTTTGCCATCAAAATTGACCTGGAAAAGGCTTATCACACCCTTGAATGGGACTTTATCCAGAGATGCTTGAGAAACCAATCAACCATAGCTTTGATGAAAGAAGTTTCAAACTGATAATGAGTTGTATTCCACAAACACCTCCTCTGTCCATGCATACATTTGCGTCCAATATTCTACTCAACATCAATTCTAGTGGAATTATTGAGTCTAATCTAGTAGTTTCAATTTATTCTCTAACTACCGCTCTATGTTTTGCCGAAATTGTTTCAGAATTTACTAACCGAAGAGCAAATATTCTGTTTTCAGGTTGTATGATGGACTATATACCATAAAGCATCAAGCAGCGCTGCTGTTTGTGTGGGTTTGCGTCTGTTTGGGGATTTCAAATGCAATTATGTAAGCACAACTCAAGACATGTACTGGTTATCTGATATTGTTCATTTGATTCGTGCTCTGTTACCCTTTGAAATGTTTTCTCAAAATTTTAAAGATTATTTTACCTTTGCATACCAATCTTTACCCCGTGTCCATTTGCGATGGAGACAAAGATTCATTTGTTCTTTTGGCTGGGGATGTAATGGACTAAATCAAAATGGCTCTTAAAACCTCTTCGATTCCTTTCCATGAAGTAGAAGATGGTCGTCCCTTGGTCGTCCCGTTATCACTTTTGGGTCAATTGGAAATAACCTCTCTGCAATTGCAGGGGTAAGGTACTAAGGTTGTGTACACCCGACCCTCCCTTACCCCGCTTCTTGCGGGAGCCTCTTTGAGGCAATGGGGTAATGATTATGATTATGATACCAATCTTTACCCCTTTAAAAAGCCAAAAGTTGCATCTTAATATTTCTAATAAATGGCAACAATAACGCTATAATCCTTCTTCAATAAAATCAGAATTCTCTTAAGAATAGTGTGTAGACGAAATCACCCTTATGAACTTGCAATTACGTTGCTACCCCTAACTCACCCCTCCCTTTGTTCCCGGTGACATCCCCCTCCAGCCTCCCATTTTCTCTCTCCTTCAATTGTTTCTTGATGACTGGCTGCTCTCTGTATCCCTCCCTCGATCCGGCTGCTAGCCATTCTTGACACCACAACCCGTCATTCTTGTTGTTGACGAAAGTGCTCCTCTGATCTCTCTCCAATTCTCGTTGTTTCTTTTCACCATTCATGATAAACTAAACGCATTCTAGGGTTTCCAACTAAACGCATTCTAGGATTTCCACCAATTATTTTGATTTCAATCTATTTTTTTTGGGATTATCCTGTATAGATTGATTGCTTGTCTTTTTTGTTAAATTGATGTTTATTGAGAAAGGATGTGGTGTTTATGTTCATCGGAAGTGAACAAAGAATATTTCTAGCTTGTTAATGATTTTCTCAAATGGGTTTATTTGATTCCCTTATTTTGTTGCAATTGAACTGGATTTGATTTTGAATAACAATTGATATGCGATGTGCCTAATGACGAGGCACAAAAGATGATAGTAGTGATTGTAGTTTGGACAGAGAACAAAGATTACGAAGAAGCAGTTACACTACAATTTTTATTCTTTCCCTCTAAATATTAAAGCCTAAATTGCGTTTCTTTTATGCTAATTAGTTGGGTAGTTTATTTTGATTTTTAAGTTAGTTTTATGAGTTAATTAAAGTAGTTTGATGCTAAAAGTCTGAACCTTAAGAGTCTTTCGTTTATTGCAGAACTACATAATGTGGGCATGTTGTTGATAGATTGTTCTTTTAGGTTGGCATTATAAAATTGTATTTCTTTTTAAGGGAGCTGAGTGTGGGAGAGAATGGGGATACATAGAGTGTGTGTTTGGAACTGTGATTGAAGAAGTGGAGTCAAACTTTGATAAACAATACCAAGGGTTTTTGGTGCAACTGTAAAAATGTTTCTGCAACTTACTTTTACTGATGTGTGTGAATTTTCATTTGTTTTAATTAGTAGTTTGGTATGTGGATTCAATTTTGAATAATCGAGTCTATATATGTTGTTTGCTATCTCTGTGTTAATATGTACTCCGTATTGTACCCTTATCAAAGGACCTGATAGTTTCTTTTCTTGATGTCACGTTGTAGGCTCCCTCCTCTTTGCTTCTTCATTGCATCCGATTTGGTTCTGTCTTGCTGCCTTTATATATTATTCCGCTTTTTATTTTGGCACTCTTTCTCAATCAAATGATTGAAGTATGATTTATTAAATACTTCTAGGGAAGAGAAGAGCTTTGATTCTGCTCTCAACGGGATATGTTAATTAAAGTTTGAAACCCATCCTGGAGGAGGTTGTCTTTTCTTTTGAATGGGGAACACTTGTTATCTGTTTCTGCTTTTCTCTATACATGCTTAAATGTATTTGGACATGTAACTTATCTCATTCTTCCTTTTGACCTTTGAATTCAATGTCATATATCTCATTGTGATTATTCTTTGCAGTTTGGCCCTGAACGACTCAACGTAGCCTTCTGTCTCATGTGAACGAGCCCTTGATTTATGAGGTGCAGCTTTTGAAAATATTGTAATGCTGTGTATATGCTTTGGCTTTCACAAGTTGCTTGGTCTGCACAACATGTAACTATGTAAGTTATCACATCTTTCTTTTGTAATATGAAATTGGTTAATCTGAACCCCATTTCTTGATTTCTTGAAGCTTTAATTCTAGATGAGTACATTCTTTACGATTATGGCTGGCTGAATGATCCTCTCTTTTCATAACAATAGTTTACCGGTCTTTCCTATTTTAGTTGGGGTTGTGATTTATAAATAATGAACTATTCACCAGACACATAAGGACCATACCACTATTCTATGAAAATAGCCTACCTCCTCTTTATCATCTTTGTAAGAGGTTAAAAAATCTGCTCACTTGTTAAATTTTACATATAGTTTGTGAATAATCTCAAGATGATGCCAGGTGTCGTTTCTTCCCCTTTTTTCTGAATTATGGGTTGCTGGCGAGTGGCGAATATGGGTAATGGTCCAAAAAGGTGAAACTCAAAAAGTAAGGAGTATTTTTGCTTACATTTCTGGGGCTTCTGCTGTAAAATTCTATCATTCACTGTGTGAGTATATAACTCGTAACAGTCAACGCCTTACCCCCTCCCCTCCCCCCAACAAAAAGGAAATACCACATAAGTATTATCAATAGGAGGGCCTGACAATCTGACATCAGTTAAGAAACGACATGACGATCAGTTAAACCAGGCTGAGTATCCTGGTATAATTGAATATGTTGCTTTGAATTATCATTCTTCATGACAAATGACAATCAATCTACCCCACTACTTAGATTATGGAGTTTGGTCTCTTTTTATAATTACACTCTTGCTTAATTGAATACTTTGCTAGAATACAAGTTCTGAAATGAGGAATACCTTGAACAACTTGCAGCCCTAGAAATTGCTATGTTGTTCTTTGTAATTAAAGGGGCCATTTTGATATTTCCATCTCCCTTTATGATGCAATTGTTTATCGACTCATTTGTCTTCTTCGTTTTTCAATTTCATATGTAGAAGCGTTGCTCATCTGCATTTGCATTCTGTTCAATGGCTGTTGTTGATGTTAAGCTTGGGCTTTATATGTTTATTTATCTACAGTAGCAGAAATATAATGTATATCTCGCTTTTCTGCTTACGGGTTCTTCAACTCTGGACACTATCAGATAATCTGTCATTTATAGTTACATGTATATCATCAATATCTAACATAGAGAATTGTAAATATTATATATTTTTTTATTAGGAAATAAAACTACGCTGACTACCTAGCTCACCCTTTCGGGCGACCTATTTTTTCGGATGAAATACAATGACTCCAAGTTAAAGAAAGTAAATCAAAGAGTACATAGAAATCACATTCTAACCTCAAACTACTCAGCCCCTATTCCAAGATAACTTGGTGAATAGACTACAACCATAAATCCTATTCCAAGATAACTTGGTGAATAGATTCGGGTTTGGCTAACTTGGTAAATGATTAGTCGAACCCGAATCCCAAATCTGAGTACCTAAACTAATAAACTATATATAAAAAAATAACTCCCTAAAAAATTATTTAATAATAAATATAGTAATTAAACTATCCAACAACTCCAAACATAGAAGAGAAAGATATTGCGCGCACAAGGTGTACAATAAATTTATTGTACACCAAGATAACTTTTATTCATTTTTTTGTAACTTTAATCTACTTTTATTTAACTTTTATATTAGTAAAAAAAAGTTGATAGATAAACATTTTAAAGGGTTAAATGATTAATTTTATACATTATTAGTGATTTGAAGAAATAAGTTTTATTAAAATGAAATTTTTATATCACTAAAAGTATATAACTTTTATATATATAAGCTTAACTTTTAAGTAGTTTGAGTTAACATTTAATCCGGTGTACAATATTTATTATACACCCATTGTAAATAAGAATTTGTGTTAATAATAAGTTAATTATTTTGTATTAAACTCTGTGTTGGTCAAATCGGTTCAAGTATTCCGGGACGGAGGGAGTATTAGTTAATGAGTTTGGGAAATGATTTTTCAAAGGGCATGGAAAATTGTGATGGTTATGTATTTTACCACGGTGGAAACTTGACATTTTACTTGCTGTATCTACTTCAGATTTCACATGGTTGTTCTTAGGGACTGTGGTTGGTGTTAGGGGGAAATATCCCTCAAATGACATGGCAAAGTGCAACCACATGCCATGATACGTGGCAATCAACAAGATGATGACGTCGCAAGACTGCTTAAATGATGAAGCAACGTGTATACGACCAAGTCTTCAAGCAGTTGATGGGAAACCGAATGTGGTCTATTTTCACGGGATTGAGGCGTCTCCCTCAACGAAACATTAACGGTCGAACAACACGGTCTTTTAACCTAGTTGTCCTACCCATATAAAAAAGCCCGATGGTGTTACAAGTTTTGCGTAATTTTATATAAATAATAATGTGCTCAACATTCTAGTAAAATACATGTTCTCTTATGCTCTAGCTATCAGTTATTAATAATATCATCATTCTTGCTCTCCCTGTGTTCTTATTGCTCTTGAATTCTTTTGTACAAACTTTTATGTAGGGCGGTCTTACACAAAAGACCACCTTAGTGTCATATAAGTTAAAGAATAAAATCAATTAGTTAAGGCACTGTAACTAATTAGTTAAGCACTAAAATCAATTAGTTAAACAATGAAACTAATAAGTTAAGAACTAAAACTAATTAGTTAAGAAATGGAACCAATTAGTTAAACAATCAAAGTGGTCTTTCCGGTATGGCGGTCTTACACAAAAGTTACCGATTCTTTTGCTTATTCGAATCGTTAGTATTACTCCTTGACGAATTCAACCTTAGGTAGAATTTATCCAAAATAATTTAGCGCCTACTATAGAGTTGACAATCAAGAATAGCCTGATAATCACTACCAATCCCTGAAACAACCTACTTTTACCATATTCGATTACCCATTCACTGCTCAAGACATCAACCGACGTTTTGAAACCATAATATAACCTAGTTGTTTTATATAAATAATGCACTAAACAGTCTTGTAAAGTACATGCTCTCTTATGCACAAACTATCAGTATTAATAGTATCATCATTCTTGCTCTCTTTGTGTTCTTATTGCTCTTGAGTTATTTTTTTTATTCGGATTGTTAGTACACCACTCTTTGACGATTTCACCCTAGGTAGAATTTGTCCAAAACAGTTGGTACTCTCCATATCAGGTAGGGATTTCCATAGCGGTGATTCTATTGGTCAGAAGTATGTGTCGTTGAAGATTGAAGCAAGCCCTGTTCAAGCAATGTGGTTTCATTTTTGCTTATTCACGTTTGTGATGGTTATGGATCAGGGGCGGACCCAGGAATTATAAAATGGGGGTCCAAAATTAAATACTTCATTGCAAAAAAAAAAATTAAAAGTCAACTATAAAAGTCAAAATTAAAAGTCAACTAAAAATTTGAAAACTCAAAATAATAAATTCGTTCATAAGATACAATAAAACTAATGAAAAAATTAAAAAAAAAATTAAAAAAAAATTACATTTTCCCTCGACGATTTTGCATTCCTTGAAACCGCTTCATAATAGCATCATCACTAACTTGGATAAAAACGTCTCGTTCTATAAAAGTGACCAAACAATCATTCAATAATTGATCACCCATACTATTTCGTAGACGATTCTTCACAATCATCATGGAAGAGAATGCTCTTTCCACACCGGCCGTTGCTACGGGAAGAATCAACACTAACTTTATGAGCAAATAAACTTGTTGGTACACTTGATGCTTTTCGGTCTCAACTAGCTTCATCGAGAGTTCACCCAAATCTTTCAATCCACAAAATCCATTACTCCTCCGCATATCCGCAATATAATTATCAAGTTGATCATCAAGACTTAGTAATTCAACAATTGAGAACTCATTGGGATAAAATTCAGCAAGTTTAAGCACTTTATTTTTATCAAAAGAGGAGAAATTATTAAGCGGACTCAAAGAACTCATACAATTAAGTAACTCCATGCTCACCTCATTGAATCGGTTGTTGATCTCTTGAAGTTGAAGATCAATAATTCCCAAAAACACTTCAATTCGAAAATGGTGGTAATTTGTAGTATCCAAACGACCACGTTTCTTTCTTCCCGGGGGAACAAAAACATCATCCATGTCAACAATTGGGATACCATTCTTGTCACAAAATAAAGTGGTTGTTTCAATGAGAGATTCCCACCCATTTTCCCTCATGTCTTGTAATCTTTCTTTAGTCAAACTCACAAGTGACATAGCATTAACAATATCTTGGTCTTTTTTTTGCAAAGCTTTGTTTAGCTCATTCACAATCCCAAAAATCTTTTTCATCAAATGGATCATGAAAATGAAATTAAATGACTCAATTGCAAAACTTACATGATCGGCTTTTCGAGCATCATCATCACTTCTAGCATCATTCCCAATCGAATCAACTACCACACGAATTACCGGATACAAAGCAATCACATTCAAAATCAATTTATAATGTGATCCCCAACGTGTATCACCCGGACGACCCAAACCAAGCTCTTGGTTCAATCTTTTCCCACTTTCAATTTCACCATCTTCTAAAGCTTTTACAACTGTTTCAGCTTGTTTCTCTCTAAGCATATCCTTTCTCTTACAAGATACTCCAACAACATTTAACAAGTCTCCAAGTGTGTCAAAAAGCCAACCACAATCTTTACTTTTCTTTGAAACGACAACAAGTGTTAATTGAAGTTGGTGAGCAAAGCAATGAACGTAATATGCAGATGGTGTTTCATTCATTATCAAAGTTTTAAGACCATTAATCTCACCTTTCATGTTACTAGCCCCATCATATCCTTGACCACGTACACTAGACAAACTCAAAGAATGCTCATTAAGCAAAGCTATGATGGCTTCTTTAAGAGACAAAGATGTAGTATCCGCGACATGGACAATACCAAGAAATCGCTCAATTACCTTTCCTTTTTTTATCAACATAACGAACACACAAAGCCATTTGTTCTTTACAAGATACATCGCTAGACTCATCCACTAGTATTCCAAAATAATCCTTACCAAGATCTTCCACAATTGCCTTGGTAGTTTCTTTGGCACAACAATTGATAATCTCCTTTTGAATTTTAGGTGAAATCAATTTATTATTCTTAGGAGCATTTTTCAAAACAACATTTCCAATTTCATCATTCTTATCCGCATACCAAATATAAAGTTCTAAATAATTTCCTTTATTACTTGATTCTTCACATTCATCATGACCACGAAATGTCAAACCTTGGAGCAAAAGAAATCTCAAACAATGAAGTGAAGCCGTCAAACGAATTTCATATTCACTTTTAACTTGTTCACATTGTTGGTTTAAAGAAGCTTGAATGGAATTTTGTGGATTCTTCAAATTTTCAAACTTTTCAAAAGCTTGATTATGAGCACTTTTAACACCACCAATATGCCTCCTTAACCTACATGGCTTTTTCCACTTGAAAACCATTTATGACAAATGCATCTCCTCCCGCTACTTTAGTAGTTTCATTCTTAAACAAATAGCAATAAAAGCAATATGCGGCATCTTTTGAAACACTATACTCAAGCCAAGCATACTTCTTAAACCAAGAAGGATTAAAGCGACGCATTTTACCTTCTTCAAATTCCGTCTTGGGAAATTTGTGCTTCTTTGGTTGACAAGGACCTCTTTGAATGCATTCTTTTCTCACCACTTCATGGTCCATGGGATGATATTCTACAATTCTCTTCCTTTTGGCCGGATCATGTGGAAGAGAATTTACATCAAGTTGGTTTAGTCTCTCCTTGGATGCACAAGTGGTACCCGTACTACCATAAGTAGTAGGTATCGATTCCGTCGCCGTCTCTTGAGATTGAGGAGTGGCATTTGACGGGGAAGTAAACTCTTGTTCGGCTTGAGATGTAGGAGGACATGGAGGTTGAGTTGGTGTCGTAGTAGGCAATCTTGAAGAACTTGATTCACCTTTTCTTGATTTTTGAACAAACCAATCCAAGGTTGCTTTCTTTCTTTTTGTTGAAGGGCTACCCTTATCATTGGTCATCTTCTCACAATCTCACTAAGTCACTAATAAATCAACCAAACAACAACAACAATAAACAAATGCACTAATAATTAACAAATTTAAATAGAGAGAATCACAAATTCACAATCACTAAAAATAAATTCAATCAATTTTAAATAAATTCAGTAATTCAATAATTCAATTAAATATTTAATAATCAAATATTCAATAATTCAAATAATATTTAATAATGAAGTATTCAATAATTCAAATAATCAAGTATTCAATAATTCAATAAATATTTAAATTCAACACTCAATCATAAAAACAACCAAACACTACCAATTTATTCAATTTTATGAATGAAATTCGAAATCAAGTATTCAATTAATTCAATAATTCAAATAAACAAGTATTCAATTATTTAATTAAATCTTTAAATTCAACACTCAATCATAAATCATCCAAGCTACCAAACACTACCAAAGTACCAATAAATTCAATTTTATGAATGAAATTTGAAATCACCCAAAATCTAATTTACAAAATAGTTAAACACAAGCTAATTAAATTGAACCATAAAAATTTATAAATTGATTATTTAAAAAATGAAAGAGTAAAGATTAAAGAAGGCAATACCTGAATACCAGTCGTCCAGTCCGCGTGAGGCCGTGAGTAGATGGTGGCGCCGCCGCGTCGATTGGGGCAGTAACGGAGGTCGGAGACGGCAGTTTCTTGAAGCGCAGCGCCGCAGCCGCAGCTCGCACTCCGGCACGGCGGCACAGCCGCAGCTCGCAGCCGCAGTCTGCAGTCCGGCTAACGGTTGTTACTGCTATTTGCTTCCTACTTTTTTTAATTTGAAAAATAAAAATCCAATGTTAATTGATTATGAGAGATTCATGAGAAAGAGAGTGAGAAAATTGAAACCCATTAGCAATGAACAAGAAAGCAGAAGTCAGAAAACAAAGAGTCGTTGTATTGGTAAAAAACAAGAAAAGGTGGGTTTTTAATTTTTTATTCAATAATAATTAGTCTTGGAAGTATTACAATTTTGGGAATTAGGAAAAAGCCTAACTTTTTCTCTCCTTTTGCAGGTTTCACGTGACTTTTTTTCAAAGTTGGTATTTTGTTCGAGTAAATAGGTCTGGAGGTCCCTTAACTTTGCCAAAATGAGCAGTTAAGTCCCTCAAGTTTCAAAAGGAGCATTTAGGTCCCTCAAAATGGATGGAATAAGCTATTTTTATTAACACCGTTACATTTTCCGTTAAGTTCAATTAAATAATAATAAAACTGATTTTAAATAAAGGGAAATCAATTTACATGTGTATAAATGATTTAAAATAGCTTCTTTTGATTTTGATTTAGCTTTTTCAAGTTCCTTAGCCTTTTCATTTGCTTTTTCACCCTACACATTTCATCATAACAGAGCAATTTAACCCTATACATCTACAATAAAAAGTAACAAAATATATTAAAAGAGATGCTAAAATATTTGATCTTGATTAATTCCGAGAAAGAAAAAACTGAGATCTAATCCCCCCAAACAAATAGATTGATCATTTGGTGGAAGATGGCAGTGTATTCCATTGAACAATGATATAGGGATTACAATATGATCGAGTCCTAATTCATTAATATGACTAGAAGTCTAATATACATCAAATATCCCAAGGCAAAATCCTATGAGATATCTAAGTAGTTAAAAATCAAGTGTCGATGTGATTACAAATAGTTCTTACACTTAACTTATTAAACACAAAATCACAACATATATTAATAAAGGATAATCTAGTTACATGACAATGGTCCTTCCCCACTGTACAAGGCTAGTAAATACCCGTTGCCAACCCAATCCTCAAAAGGGTAATACACTTGAACCATAACATAAGACCAACCGAGTAACGGATACCATTTATGCACAATTTGATCCGACTCACGTTTGTTCGGCCCGGGATACAGACATTCTGGGATACAGACCAACTGCCTCGCGTACCTTCTGTTCACATGCCATCCATTCGTTTCATGTACTGCTTGAAGCCTTGGTTTGATGGCCATCATCTAGAACTCTCGAGGTGAGGCCCCACGAGGTGGATCCCTTCACAACACGCCTTTGTCGAACCCAAGCTTCGCTTCATGGAAAAATGATTTCCTCACCATTCGATGATCTGCTTTTCAGGATTCTCCAACATTCACAACCCCTTTGAGAATGACTCAACAAGGGGTCATGGAAGCATGACATTGGAAGGCTACTTAGACAGAGAAACTACGGTCGTGTTTTTTTTATGACTAATTTTTATTTTCTGATATGGGGGGTGATATTTGTATACGAAATCTTCTATGGTTAAGAAGATATTCATTGTGTTGTGATGAATTGAAAGGAAAAAAAACTGGGTTGTTGAGTAGAAGAAGAAATATATATGGAGTATTGAATACAAACCAAGATATAAGAGATGAATATTGTTGTAATGCTTTAAGCCAACCCCCTTGTGTTTATATAGTCAAGGAAGACCAATGGAAGATAAGCTGTTTCTCACATCTCAATGCTCCTCATTAAATACTTAGGAGTAGTTAGTAGACCAAGGAAGACCAAATTAAATATAGTGCGTCTGAAATGCAACTTGTATCTAATACAAATGTTTAAATTTCCAGAACAGTGGATACATACTCCGTATATGTGCCTAGTTTGAACACATACTCCGTATTAAGGTTCATTACCTTACTCGGACGAAGCTCTTTTACGTCCTCTTATCTAACGAGTATGACCATTAATTGAATTTCGTTAAATAATACTCTGATGAGCGAGCTTAGCTTTAAGACGAGATAGAACACAAAATGAGGCTCATTAAACAAATCAGTTTGGACATGATCTGAACACAAACATGCTCGTTCATGTTACAAGCTCGTGAACAAGCTCGTTTATGTTCATTTATTTAATTAATTAGACGGGCTTGAACACACATCTAAACTTGATAAATAAATTAGATTCAGGAGCATGAAATATTGGACATATCGGTAAGTGCAACGTCTAATTGTAAATTGTAACAAAATTCATAATTCACGTTCTACAAAATTTTTAAGTGTTTTATTTGCCATGGAATGTTAAATACTCTGTTTTTTGAGAGCCTCAACGGCTATATTTTTGTAAAAAGCTAACTGAAATGAATTTCCCTTTATTTAATTATTGGTAAATGGTAAATGTAACTGTTTTTTTGTCGTTTAGTGCCTTTTATTTAGTTTCCTTTTAATTTAATTGAATTTTAACGGCCGTTAGTAACAGAAGTCAAAAAGCAGCGGTTTCCATCCATTTTGAGGGACCTAAATGCTCATTTTGAAACTTGAGGGACCTAACTGCTCCTTTTGGCAAAGTTTAGGGACCTGCAGATCTATTTACTCTATTTTGTTCCATCTTTTTCTCCTTCCCATATTATGGCTGACTTTATTGGGGGACCACAAGTACAATTTTTTTTTTTAATTCAAATTTTAAATACTTTCTAATTTTTTTAAAAAAATAATGGGGGTCCCTATGGACCCTATGGGGTATCCATAGGTCCGCCCCTAATATGGAAAGGGTCATGGTCTCAGGGAGAAAGAAGATGAAACTAATTTTGTATTGAGTACTAAATATCGAGGCAGGTAATATCGCTGGTCACCAGCGACAAACTGACCCCATACCCAGGGCAAAATTGTATTTACGCTTCGTGGGTTGAAAAGTCAAACAAATTACTAAGTATTGGCATTATGACAGTAATATTTTAATACAATAATGACAATATTTATGCAAACGATGATAATACTTATATAACACTTGTATACATACTTTTACCTATTCATTTAATATGCAACACTTTTATCCATTCATTTAAATGGTCCCTTTACTTTTTCTATTTCATTACATTTGTATACATAATTTCCTTTTTTTTTGGGTGATTGTGACCGTATTTTAATACAACAATGACAATATATATACAATAATGACAATACTTATATTACCGTTGACAGTATATAACAAGTTAGCAACACTTGTACACATTTATATAAGGGTGGACCATCTTTCGGGTGGGTATGGGGTCAGTTTGTCGCTGGTGACCAGCGATGTAGACTACCTCACTGTAAACATGCTTATGGGTAAAAATGAGGCTGACTACATCGCTGGTGGACAGCGAAATAACGACTCATACCCACCCTAAAAAAAATTGGAAAGATGGCCCACCCTTAAATAAATGTGTAAAAGTGTTGTTAACTTGTTATATACTGTCAACGGTAATATAAGTATTGTTATTGTTAATTGTACTCCCTCCGTCCCTTAATACTCGCACCGGTTTGACCGGTGCGGAGTTTAAGACATTTGAATTGACTTATTAATTTAATGGGCGTTAGTTGATAGTGGAGTATTTTTTTTAATATAGTTAGTGGGAAATGTGGGGACTGGGACTGGGGAGTGGGGGGTATGAATTTTTAAATGATTTTTTGTAGGGTGTAGGTGGGGTTAGTAAGTAAGTGTGAGAAATAATATAATATTAGTATAAAATTTCATTTATAGAAGCGGTACAATTATTATTATTATTATTATATTTATTATTATTATTATTATTATTATTATTATTATTATTTTAATTTATTATTATTATTATAATAAAGAAGCGATTACACAAAGTTGGATGGGAGCCTAGCCACTAATTTGGCTCCGACACCCTTATTCAAAGCAAAACACAAACGATGAAAAAGAAAAGAACGAATGTTAGCAGCAGCCGTGTTACTCTGAGCCACCCGTGAGACCCTAGACATGAACTCGAAGGCATCACTCCCCAGTTCTTTAATATTAATATTATTATTATTATTATTATTATTATTTAATATTTTATTACTATTATTGCTTTAATAAAAAAGAATGTTGTTGTCGGCGCAATTAAAATCTATTACTTAAGGCATAAAAAAACATTAACAAAACATTCAAATTCATCAGTACATATTAATATCATGTCAAGATCAGAACTGGTCTATACATATCATGTCAAGATCAGAACTGGTCTGTACAGATCATGTACAGATCAGAACTGAACTGTACAGATCAGAACTGAACTATACAGATCATGTCTAGATCACAACTGATCATGTTCAGATCAGAACTGATCTGTACAAATCATGTACATATTAATATCATGGCAAGATCAGAACTGGTCTGTACATATCATGTCAAGATCAGAACTGGTATGTACAGATCATGTACAAATCAGAACTGAACTATACAGATCATGTTTAGATCAGAACTGAACTATACAGATCATGTCTAGATCAGAACTGATCATGTTTAGATCAGAACTGATTTGTACAAATCATGTTCAGATCAGAACTGATCTGTACAAATCATGTCCATATCAGAAATGATCTGTACAAATCATGTCCAGATCAGAACCGATCTGCATAGATCTATCTAGATCAGAACTTATATGTCTAGATCATAACCGATCTATCTAGATCAGAACTTATATGTCTAGATCATAACCGATCTATCTAGATCATGTCTAGATCTATCTAATATAAGGAATAGTTAAATCATAAGCAAAGTCAAATAAATAATAACAATATTATAAATTTGTGTAACATTTATTTTATACGTAAGTCGCTTAATATTAATAAATGTACATTTTTGTACTTAGTTATGAAGAATCAGATCAGATCAGATCAGATCAGAAAAAATAAGTGCAGCTCAGATCAGATCAGAAAAAATAAGTGATGAGTGACATTTATGTCACTCTTAGGATAGTACTTTGCCTCTTTTTATTCTTGTTTTTGTTCGTTTTCTTCCCCTTTTGTGCTTATTTTAGTCCCCTTTGCTTTTACTTGCTTAGTTGACTCGGTTTTTCCTAATTACCGTCACTTCGCCTTGTTTTTCTTCTCTTTTGTTAAGCTTTTGCTTTTCACGGGTTTGTTAATGTGTAGGAAATCAAGTAAAACGGACGGAAAAGTCAATTTAGGTCAACGGAATCTCAAGGAAAGGTCGAAGTGGAAAAAGGAAATTAAGGAATCAAGGACTCAAGATGTTCGGCCGAACTTCAGAGGTGTTCGGCCGAACCGAAGCAGAAATGTCTGAAGCAAACAAGCCCAGAGTTCGGCCGAACAATTCTGA
Source organism: Spinacia oleracea (assembly GCF_020520425.1). Classification (NCBI taxonomy): domain Eukaryota; kingdom Viridiplantae; phylum Streptophyta; class Magnoliopsida; order Caryophyllales; family Amaranthaceae; genus Spinacia; species Spinacia oleracea. The sequence continues at coordinate 38,656,093 of NC_079489.1, read as the reverse complement.
AGGTTCGGCCGTACCTCCTTGTGTTCGGCCGAACTTCCTCAAAAAGTGCGGCCGAACTTCCTCAAAAAGTTCGGCCGAACCTCTCTGTGAGCAGTTCCTGTTTCCCCGAAAGTTCGGACGAACCTGATGCTGGTTCGGCCGAACCTTCCTCTTAGTTCGGCCGAACTTCTTTGTTGTTCGGCCGAACCTGCTGCCAGCGCTGAACCGTTTTTCGGGACTATTTAAAGCATTTTGGGAACTTTTAGAATACCTAGTTTTTTACAAAAGTAGTCTGAAATTTATTTTAGAGAGAGAAAGGAAGAGAACTTCATTCATTGCTCATTGTATTGCTTGGGATTCTCCCTAATCTTGGATTTGAAGCTTCATTGTAAAAATTCTCAACTCTTATTTCCATTTATTGTCATTAATTTTTTATTGTTCTTAGTTTTGTCTCTTATTTTCTCATTAATAAAAAAACCTTCAAAAATAGACACTTTTACATTTTTCCTTCCTACTTGTTTGATTATTTAGCTTTTCTTAATCATTTATGATTAGACTTACTAGCTTCTTTGTTAATCTTTTAAGATTTGGTGATTTTGATTGTATTGTTGATGATGATTTTGCTTATAGATTTGATTGACATGATGAAATTAGCTTAAACTATTTGGTTAGAGATTTTTGCCTTGATTATTCGGAAGTGCATACTCCTATTGAATATATCATGTTGAAATTTGTGGTCAATTCCATGAGTGAGTACTAGTAGTCTTCATCTAGGGGTTTGGGTGTAGCCTAGAGTTTCCATGTATGGGGTTTTAAGGTAGGATTTATTAGTTTTTGCAATTAAATGCATAAGTTGGGGGGTTCCTTGTTGCTTGCTTGGTTAGACGCAACTAGGGATGCTAATGAGCCGAGTCGAGCTCGAGTCTAAGTTCGACTCGAACTCGAAAACTCATAGTCAAACTCGACTCGACTCGAAAACTCACGAGCCTAAAATTTTCAAACTCGACTCGAACTCGAAAACTAAACCCAAGCTCGAACTCGACTCGAAATCGGCTCGAAATCAGCTCGAAAACTCAAAGCCGAGCTCAAAAACTAAACTCAAGCTCGAACTCGGCTTGAACTCGACTCGAACTCGGCTCGAAAACGCAATCACTTCAGCTAAAACTCAACTCGTAATCGACTTGAAAACCCAAAATTGAGCTTAAATTCGACTTAAATCAAATTTAAATCTTATAAAAAGTAAGTTTATACCCCAAATCAATATATCCATTAGCCCAAATGAAAGCCCAATGGAAGTGATTTGTACACTTTCATACTCAAAGAGTAATACTTATAACCCTTTTCCCCTTTCCTCCCTCACTTATTTACCAATGTGGGACAAAGTTAATATAACATTTTCTTCTTTCCTCCCTCACTTATTTACCCATGTGGGACAAAATGAATATACTTATTTCCTTCTTTCCTCCCTTATTTATGTACCAACGTTGGAGTAACGGTAGAAGACATTTTGACTGCCAAATAGTGTAATCCATATGGACGAATTAGATTTTTTTTTTTGTCCTTAATAACTTATTAATCCATTTTAGGAAGAAAAAAAATATTTTTATTAAATAAAATGATGAATAAAAATGATAAAATAAAACATTTATATTTTTATAACAGTTTTTATTATGTATATATAATTCGAGCTTCTCGAGCTTTTCGAGTCGAGTATCAAGTTGCTCGACTCGACTCGTTAAATTTTCGAGTCGATCTCGAGCTCGAGTCGAGCTGATTCGAGTCGAGTTTTGAGCGAGCTTTGACCGAGTCGGGTTCGAGTAGCTCGCGAGTTCGGGGAGCTCATAAGCACCCCTAGACGCAACTTTGCTTGGTCAATGGAATACGATGCATTGATTTGGCAAGGGATTGTGAGTCATTGCGTTGTATGATTTTGATCGGATATATCTTGATTGATTCTTAGCCTTTGGGTTGATGCGGAAGCATGATTCATAGTTTGAGAGTATTAAAGATCGATTCCCCTTTTCAATTTGTCTTTGCAAGTCTAGTTAATCCCCAAATCCTTAATCCCCTATTGCATGTACCCCTTCGTGAACCTCAATTCCCTAGTGTTTTTAATCCTTGTTTATCGTTCTAATCGTTTAGTTTGAACTTTCTTTTTCAACAACCAACCCCTTTTCGAACTAGCTTATATTAGCATTTCTAGCTACGAAACTCGCAATTCTCTGTGGATATCGACCCTTTGCTTGCCAATCTACTTAATTTTATTTAGGTATTTAAATTGACTTAGGTGTAAGACTAGCAACGACCTAGTTTTTCCCTTTATCAATAAGTTCAGATCAGATCAGACCAAATCAGATTAGATCAGACCAAACCAGATCAGATCAGACCAGACCATATCAGATCAGGAGAAATAAGGTGAACTAAACAGGGCCTAAAAGGACACATTGCATGTGAATCTTTAAAGAATCTCACCCATGTGGGTAGGAGAGAGAAAAAAATAAGAAAATATGGGTAGGTGGAGTGTTTAGTGTTGTTAAATTAGAAAATAAAAGGACCACTTGCATATTTATTTGGGACAAAAAATCAATTACAATTGCAACATAAGGGTAAAAGAGGAATAATTGTTAAACAAATAAGGAAAGATTATAAAAGGGACAAATAAAAAAAACCATCCCAATACAGAAAGGGGACTAATAAACAAGAACAGAGGAAGTACTAAGCTATTAAAATTATAAATATTTTCAATAAGTGATGATAGAAAACTCATATACATTTAAACTTATATAATTACATATTATAAATAATTATTTATATAGATGTGAGAGTTTTGAGCTTTAATATTTACAACTTATCACACACAAAATTTCAATTCATAAATTTACATTACTATGTACATTACGAAACTAATCATCATGGTCGTTTAGTATACATGAACTATATGGTACTTCCCCCGACTCGGAATACTCGCACCTGTTTGACCGATACATAGTTTAAGGCAATTATATATTCACTTATTATTTAATTAATGGTAGTTGATATTGGATTTTTTTTTTTAATATAGTTAGTGGGAAATGTGTCACTTTTTGAAGGTGGTGGGGGATGGGGTGATTTTTTTAATGTTTTGTTTAGATGTTAGGAATATAAGTTGGATCTTAGATAAGTGAGAGAAACAATATAAAATTAAAAAAATATGTCATTTATAGAAATGGTGCAGTATTCCGAGACGACTTTCTAAGGAAAGCGGAGCGAGTATTTCGGGACGGAGGGAGTACAATATAACTATTTGCATTACCATATTGTACAATCGAAAAGATGTGACTGCATTAAATTTCAATTTTTATTTAGTAATATACACCTAATTTGTGCGTATTAGTTTGTGTTTGACATCTTATTTGACAAATTGAGTTTTTTAAAATTAAAATATTTTTTTTTGGAAAATAATAATGAATTATATTACCAAAGGAAAGGTTGATCAACTAAAAAAACTAAAAAGTCATTGAGGACCGTGTTTTTAATTAATATGTAAATTGGTACACGCATGGTTTACCATCCTAAAGTTGAACAAAACCTAAAATATACTTCGTACTTAATTTATCGATCAGAGAGGGATCATCAGTATGTTCGCCTTTGACCGACATATGTTTTTGTTTTAATTATAACGGAACATTTCAGAGCCTTGGACAATTTTCCCATCTAAGGTAATCGCCCCTATCTCTCTATCTTGGACTCCACATTATTCCGTCTTGTTTCTACTCAGCCTAAAACCCCGAGATTCCAAAGTTTGTCTCCATAACTCCAACTTACTTTCCACTCTTTCTTTTGTTTCATCAATCAACACAATATCATCTGCAAATATCATGCACCAGGGTATACCATCTTAAATTGACCTCGTCAATTCGTCCATGACTATAGCAAAAAGAAACGGGCTAAGTGCAAAACCTTGATGCACTGCAAGCGTAATGGGAAATTTTTCGGTCTCACCAACACTAGTTCTCACACTCGTGCTAACTCCCTCATACATGTCCTTGATGATATCAATATACTTACTCGGAATTCCTTTTCTACTTAATTCTCACCAAAGAATTTCCCCTGGTACCTTATCATACGCCTTCTCCAAATCAATGAAAACCATATGTAAATCCTTCTTCTTATCCCGATAATTCTCCATTAGTTCCCTTATAAGATGAATGGCCTCCATAGTCGATCTCCCAGGCATAAATCCGAACTGGTTCTCCGAAATTTTCACAATTCTCCTCAATCTTTGCTCAATAATCCGCTCCCAAAGTTTGACAGTATGACTCATTAGTTTGATTCCTCGATAGTTGGCACAATCCTGGACATCACCCTTATTCTTGTACAAGGGGATGATAGTACTTTTCCTCTACTCTAATGGCATCTTGTTACTTCTCCAAATCTTGTTGAAAAGTGTTGTTAACCATACAAGCTCTCTCTCTCTCCCAAGCATCTCCAGACTTCGATAGGTATACATCGGGCCCCACTGCCCTCTTACGTCCCATCTTTGTCAGTGTCATTTCGACTTCTCTCTTTTGAATTCTTCGCATAAAGTCTAGGTTAACCATATCGCGAGGGATATTTGTATCCCCAATATCACGCCCTTGATCCCCGTTGAACAATTTATCAAAGTAGAACCTCCATCTATCCTTGATTTCCTAATCTCCCACCAAAACTTTTTGATCGACATCTTTCACACATTTAATCATCCCGATGTCTCGCGTCTTTCTATCTCTCATTCGAGCAAGTCAATAGATGTCCTTTTCCCCTTCTTTTGTATCTAATCTTGCGTAAAGATCCTGATTTACCTTTGCTCTAGCTTCTCTTACGACCTTCTTTGCTTCTCTTTTAGCCTCCTTGTACTTCTCGTAGTTCTCATCACTTCTACATTTTCCCAACTCTTTATAGCATTCTCGTTTGCTCCTTATAGCTTGTTGGACAACTTCGTTCCACCAAAATGTGTCCTTACTTGGTGGCATGATTATTTTAGATTGCCCTAGGACCTCTTTCGCCACTCCCTTTAAAGTGTGCTCCATTCTTGTCCATAATGAGTCTATATCCAAATCCATATCACCGACCCAAATATCTTCACTTGCCACCTAGCTTTTCCACGAATCAAACACACTAAAATAAAATCAAACACACTAATAATTAAAAATAAATATAAAATAAAATTCATCCAAAATCAAACACTATTATAAAATAAAATTCAACCAAAAATCAAACACTAATCTAATATTAGAACGCCACATAGAAAGTCTAATGGTTTCAGCTCATGAAACCAATAGGAAAATAAGAATTCAAAATTATTTTTGAATTAAAAAAGTCGATTGTCACGTAGATAAAAAATTAGGTACCACGTAGATATTTTTATTAATTAATTACAAATATTACCCATATACAACTCCATCCAAAATCAAACACTCTCATAGTTAAAAGAAAAAAAAAATTCTAATAATTAAAAAAAAAATCTTAAAAAAATTTTTAATCTAAAAAATAAAAAAACTAATCTGCTCTAATATATAAAAAATAGCAGTTGGTATATATAGGAGTTTTATTTCAATTTTAGCAACTGGTACTACGTTAATAAATCTCTCCGGCCAATCGGTTGACAATTAACAGGAAATTAGTAATTAATATACAGTGAGGTCATAATCTTGACAAAATCTTAAGCTTATAGAAATATAAAACAAAAAATCGTGCCCTCCATTATCGAACATGCATTTGACAATCTAAGATCCTTTCAATCACCATATCATATAATTTATATAAATTAATCTTCTCCACTAAACATACTAACCAAAAATACAATCCTAAACACCCTTGTTTTAACAAAACAAATAAAAATAAGGCCTTCTCTATGGGCAAAAGCATAGCATTTTCTCTCCTCCTCGTGGCGGCCTTAGCATCCACCGTATCCCATGTCTCTGGGTCGGACAAAGACGCCTTCATGCGAGTCCACAACACGGCTAGAGCGTCCGTGGGACTCCCCCCATTCACTTGGGATTACAGGCTAGCTTCCTTTGCTCAATCATTTGCTAATAAACGTATTTATGATTGCCGTTTGGTACACTCGAATGGTCCCTACGGGGAGAACATATTCTGGGGTAGCGGTGGTTATTCAGCGGCTTTTGCTACACAGACATGGGTGGAAGAGCGTAGGTACTATGACTTATACTCTAACTCATGTCGCGGTGGCATGGATTGTGGACATTACACACAGATCGTCTGGAGGAGATCTACACGCCTCGGTTGTGCTAGGGTTACTTGCAGAAATGGTGGCGTTTTCGTTACCTGCAACTATGATCCTCCTGGCAACTACATTGGCTCCCGCCCCTACTGATTTTATTTCTGATATCTAATTGCATCACATTATTTTATTGGATAGATGAAAATGTTAAAAAGCTACTTATATTCTTGCTGAGCATATATGCAAAAACAGGAAATCTTCGATTCAAAAATAGTGTATACTTCAAAGCAAATGGAATGGAAAAGAAAATCGCAGTCAATATACCTCCATTATATTCCTTTGTTCTTAGCACTTGCGTTTTGTAGGCATTTCAAGACTAAGCTTCTTTGACATTGAAATCAAATACCACAAGATTTTAGAGTTTCCACCATGCAAAAAAATGGATTCTCTTTGGTTAATTAAGCTAGGTCAAAAAACTAAACTAGTATATATACGTGCTCTCCATAATGGATCATGCATCTCACAAACTACCTTCAATTCCCAAATATATGACCCTTTCAAGTTTTCTTACCTTTAAGCTTTCTTTGTTTTAACGGAGAATATTTTCAATGAAAACAACTTTCATAGGAAAACACAGTTGTTAATGTAAATTTTCATATGTTCGTTTGCTTAAAAAGAAATAGGGGTGCAGAGGACAGGATGGATGGGAAGAAAAGAAAAAGATAAAACTTATACAGAGGATAAGAATTAACAAGTAGGGACGGAAAGTGTGGCATTACTAGCTTACAGAAAGAAAATGTTTTTGTAGCCTTTTCCGGTTGTGTACTGTGGGTGCGGGGGTGAGAACTGAGAAGACATCAGACAATACAGAGCTAAGAGACATGCCACCATACCTTATAATTAACACTCCACTCTTCATAGCTCCTCAACGATCAATTTTGATTGCAGTTCAAATTCTACAATTTAGCAATGCTCCACTCTGTTACGACCTTTGCTGCAGACAGGTTCAAGTAGAACTGTGGTATACCTAGCACCAATTACACAGTTACGCTGCATAAATGAGTATTTAACAACACACCACAATAATCATGAAATGTTCATGCATAGATGCACTGGCCAAATCTGCTGAAAACTTTAATCTGTGCACAGATGGAAGTACTGGCCGCAAGAATGATGAGAAAATAGAAAATGAAATAAGTAAGGCAACAGCATAACCTTAATTAGATGACTTCAAGAAGCTTGAGTTGAGGGGATTGCTGAAAACTACATATCATTGATAACAGACAATAGAGAGATGAAGATAAACAAGGGAGCTCATGAATCATCATCATTGTGCTAATATAACATTTTAATCATATAGCAGGAATATTAATGCGTGAGGGAGCATCTACGTTTCTTTTCTAAAGCTTACTTAGATTTTTGTTCCAGCACCCGCGCACACACAAGTCTCGGTTGTAAGCTTTAGAAAAAGAACCATGGATGTTGTGGCATCAAATATAAAATATAATCGTACATCGTAGGCTTCATACCTTGCATAGTTTCTTGGTTGAGAAAATATACTTCCTTGAAAAGGATTTTAGAATTCCGGACGACTTGACCTGAAAAGTGAAGCAACAAGAAATACGAGACACTATTTTCACATGCTGCATAATATAATATTCATCACAGAAGGGAAAAAAAAAAAACAGCCCCTCTATGGATCGTTACCCCATTCCAATGATTCCACGTTTACATTCAAAACCTTAAGAATAACTAGAAATGCAAATAGACGATAATGTTTGTTAGGAAGTCTGGAACCATGAACTTATGTCATCGTCAAAACATGTAAATGAAGGTTTAGCTTCTTGCAGGGTTTATATATGAATGATTTTGTACACCATTCATCCAGAGAGGCAACTCTTAGGAGACAGAAGTTCAAAAACTCAAGAGTCAGTGTGCTCGACTTGCCTAAACAAGGTCGGAAACCTAAGAGCTTAACAGAAGCACAGATCAGAATTAAGATGCCAAGTGACAATTTATTCGGCAAGGGACGGGTTTACACTATAAGGTACAGAATTTAAAGATAACTTGAGTGATCAGATAATATAGAATTTGGGAGGGGGAGGAGTAACTTACTTCCAGCACACCTTTTCTCGTTACCTTTGGCTAAATCTTCAACTTAAAGGCGTCGGACAAATTCTAACCAAACCTTGTAACTTGTAACAAACAATATTCTGTGCTTGTTCAAGTAACCAATTAAAGCTGTTTGAAGCAACTCCTGCCTATGTTCCATAACAAGAGGAAGCACTCAATTGTAAATATCTACATGAGTCCAACCAAAAACTCTCATAAACTCCAAAAGACAAAAAAAAGTAGATGTAAAATAGTTTAGAAAACATAGAATGGAAATAAACAGACATAATATAGATAATCAGCAAAATAGCTAAAGAAAATATACATAGCTTATAACTTGTTCAAAATTCTAAATTAGCAAGTTATGTTCCTCATAGAAAAACCACAATCTCAATGGAGGGAAAGATTGAGCTTCAACACTTGATAAGAAACCGAAACATGTAGTATTAAAATACTGAACACAAAAAATGAGCCAATAAAAGACTGACCCTCAGTTCAAAGGACATCAAACCATCTGCCAAGACAAAACCAGGGTACTGAAAGAGTGAAAGTCATAGCAGATGCTTCAATTTCATTTGCATTTTACTCCAACTTCAGCAGCTCGGTGAGGCTTGCTTTTTCTCCTGCTTCCATTTTGTCTAAACCCTACAGATTTCACAAAGCCCTCAGTACTAGAATTGGCTTCTGAACCATTTTCCACCTCGGCAGTATCTGAATTCTCCTTCACTTGTGACGGCCTCTTCCTTTTTGTTCCATTCATAGCAGTAATTTCACCTTTTGAGCTTCTACTTGTTATTGAACTATTAGCATTTTCATCAAAATTCACTATTTTCTCAAACTCTTCATCTCCAACCTCTTCCTTCAATGATTTCTGTGGCCTTCCCCTTCTCTTAGATGCCTCAATGTTCTCCCCTTTCGCGTTCTCTACATCATCTTTAGCTGTAAACACGGTCTGCTTCTTGCCTTTTCCTTTAACTCTACCCATAATAAACAAATCCAGATAAAACAAACCTCAACACAATGTATCAAGGAACCTGCAAACAAGAACTAGCAAGTTTATATGGCCTATTACAACTTCTAAAGTAATGACATCACAATTGACAAGTCGATAACGAATCATGTCCTGCTGTCAAATCCATGATCAGCAGAATTCAAACTCAGTCTTCAACCACAGAGCAGGACACAAATTCTAATAAGTCCTCTTAACATTTACAGATTGTGCTACCAAGCTATAATCAACAAAAAATTAACAGTAACAAACTTAAACTCATTGAAACCTTTGTTGTAATCCTCATCCTTCTTGACCAAGCAGAAACGGGGTTATCAGAAAAACAAACATTTTTTTTGTAACTATAAATTCGTCATAAAATTAATGCTTTAAACCTAAAATCAAACTTAACAAAAAAATAATAAAAGGGTGGTCATCATTAATTTTATGCAAATATTATACAAAATCATACTTTCATTTAAGAATCTACATCCTTCAGTCAGAAGTCAGAAGTGTGATTGAGTAAATAATATATAATCAGATAACTCGAAAAATGAATTCTACAACATAAACACACACAAATACACAACTATAAAACATGCAGAGATTAAGAAGATTGAACTCACTAAAAAGATATGCTTAATTAGTTCATATTATGCATTGATCCAAAAAAAAAATACGGAGTACAAATAAATTGACAATCAAACAACAGACCTCAACTAACAACAGATTCCCATCATTGAAATGAAAAGTGAGGTAATCAAATTGTTAAGTTTGATTTTGGTTGAAATTATGATGTGGGTAAAGATAGAAATGATGTTTAGAGATTGGAAATTTGAAAAAGAAAGGAGTGGATTTGGGGGAGTGAATAGCAAACGAGAAGAAAATATGATGGAAAGTGGAAAAAAAAGAAAAAAAGGACATATTATTAAGTTATTAACAGGTATTTTGTTGAAAAGTTGTGGGCTGTTTAGGAAACATGAAATGAAAGGGCAAACAAGATTGTACAGTAGTACAGTACACTTGGGTTTGAGGTAGTCTCGATTCTTGCATCATTTGTTACAATGATTTTAGTTCCCACTCCGCTCATTTTTAGATGATACTAGTCTTATAGCCTACATATATCATATATGTGGACCTTTCTGCTATGATTATAATGTAAATGACCATTACTTAGAATTAATACCGCTTATATTAAAAAAAAATTCTTTTATCTTTAAATTTAATATAAATAATACTACCTCCGTTCCTAAAAGTTCTTTACGCTTTCCGTTTTAGTCCGTTCCTGAAAGTTCTTTACACTCCTACTTTATTCCATTTTTACTCCTATTTGGCCCACCATAACTTACCCACTCACAATACTTTAATATTAGTTTCCACCCACTCACATTGTTGGACAATTTATAGCCACTCATTTTCCATTTGTTACCCCCACCATCACATGTTCACCAAAATTCCTTAATTACCGTGCAAATAGTAACCGTAAAGATCATTTAGGAACGGAGGTAGTATATTTTAATGAATTTAATTACTTTATCTTTAAATTTAAATATACAATTTCTTTTATGAAAAAGTTTTTGTAATTTCTGAATTTCCCAAAATTAATTATTTGTATTTTCTGAAATTATTAAATAAAATAATTAAAAAAATTAATTTATAATTAACTTTATTTCTCTCTCCTCTTGCTTTAGATAATCCAATGTTATCAAAAATTATTGTCGGAGTTCCGATAATCGTTAAATCGACGCGGTCGTCCATTGTTCATGGGTGTCGTCGGAGTTCCTTAATCATCATAATGGTTTCGTTGTTGTTGCTTACCACAAAATTATGGGTTTTTGGTTTTAGGGTTGTTAGATCTGGAAATCAATGAGATGAAGAAGAGGGGGGTGTTGTGAATCAAAGAGCAATGAATTTTCGTGCTTGTTCCATCGAATTTGCAATGATTGTTGGTTGTCATGGCCGTAGAAACGAGAAACGACAGACTTTGGTGGCCGTAGGAAAAAATGGAGTCTCGACGGAAGTTTGGAAATTCGTCGGGCGTGTTAAATCTGTTGAAGAATTACTCCCTCCGTCCCGAAATACTTGACCTGTTTTCCTTATCGGGCCGTCCCTTAATACTTGACCTGTTTCTAAAAATGGAAATATTCTAACAATATTATATTATTTCTTACTCCATCCCTATTAACCCACCTACCCCCTACTCCATACAAAGAATAATTAAAAATTCAACCCCTACTCTCCCTCAACCCCACCCCTTTACACATTTCCCACTAACTACATTAAAATAATACCCCACTATCAACTACTACCTATTAAATTAAATAAGTCAATTCAAATCCCTTAAACTCTATGCCGGTCAAACCGGGTCGAGTATTCCGGGACGGAGGGAGTATTGTTTTAGTGTTAAATCTGGAATTCCGCTCGATTGAATGGTTGTCATGGCTGAAATTTGTATGACAAAGTTGCAGGTCTTCCGCTGACATGGGAGAAGGAAGGAATTGAGGTTTTTACTGAATATCCTTATGTTCTTGTGGACATTAACAACATCATGTATGGATAGTATCTAAACACTTTGTTGGGCGTTACCATCCTTATGTCCTTATGAAATTACTAACATCCTACATGGGTAGTAGCCAAAAACATTGTTGGGCGTTACCATATATCCTTATGTTCTAATGGATGCTACCAACATCATTCATGGATAGTATCCAAACACAATAAAAACATGATTTTTTCTTCCGACAGTGAAACCCTTCTACTCTGTTTCACTCTTTCTCCCCTCTAGTTTCTTGTTTAACCCACTCTCAGAATTGTACATTCAAACCCTAAATTCTATTCTTCTGAAACATAATTTCGCTCTCTTGAGTTTCAATTTCACCATCTTTCGTTTCAATTATCTGTTTTTTAAGCCCCTCCTCAGGTGTATTGAGCACTAAACTCTAACTAAAGTGTACATCAATTTATAATTAGTAGAATTTATAATGATTATGAGTCCTTGTTTCTTTATAAATGCAGGCGGAGGTTTCCCGATTACTTTCCAAATAAAAGATAGTGGCGAAAAACTACGGTGTTGGTCATGTCCGGAGGGATACAAGATGCAAATGGAAAGGGTTCCTTTGAAAGTGTTTTAGATGTAAGTAGATTAAATTTTGAATACAAAAGTCTTTCATTTGTTTTTGGCTTTGGATAATTTCTTATTTGTTTTCTCTTATGTCATGGTTGCATGAGTAGCGAATGAATGTTATAGAAAACCATGTGAATCAACTCAATTGGAGGATATCCAATATGGATTATACATTGAATCAAGTGAAGGACCTCATAATTAAGTCGATCAAAACAGGGGCGGTAAGGACACCAATCCGAATTCCCAGCTTGTAACGAGAACAACCTAAAGGGTAATCGAGGATTTTCAGTAACAATAACGGTATTACAGAGCATCAATTAATCTAAAAAATGCATACATAAATCAAAGTAAACATAAATAAACATTAAGTAACCCCATAAAAGTAACAGTACACATGACCATAAAGTTCCAAAACTTCATTTGTAACTAAAAAAACTTTTTTAAAAAAATATCACTATAACAATAACAAATTATATAAAAATATTTATTTCTTAGGAGCAACCGACTTCTCAATAACTCCTAAAGCTTTAGAAGATTCACCCTTCACATTTTGTAAGGCCTTACTCCCCTTTTTCTTCGAAACTAAATCAACAACATTTTTCGGTTGGATTACCACAACAGATTGAGCATCAAATACAACTCGAGTTGAAGTTCTTAACTTCTTATTTCCCTTGGCTGGTAAATCAGCAATAATCTCTTCTTTCACAATAAATGAACTATTTCTAGGTCTCTTCTTGGACTCCACCTTCTTCAAACCCTCAAGACTTCTCTTAGGCCTGGTTAGAGACTTCAAAAAATTAGGGGGACACCCTTCCGATCACCCTTCTGATCATCCACCTGATCACCCTCTTCATCACACTTACTACGCTGAGAATATCACATCGTCATCTCCCTGTGACTGACAATTAACATCAGAATTGTAATCGTCATCTCCCTGGGACTGATAAGTAACATCATCATTATCAGGAACCTTACTCTGCTTGACTGTCGTGGAATGACAATATTTAGACCAACAAGAATTTCATATACAACGTTTGTAATCATCTTTAGGGCTTTCAAAGTAGCCTCCTTGAGAGAAGCTTTTGTCTTAATGTCATTGGCTTTCTTCAAATCTACATAACACAAAAAAAACATCAAAAACGAATTATGAATATGAAGTAACATCTTCCATATGAAGCATGGAAAGTAATGCCATACACCATAGGTAACATTAAACATGATTATGAAGTAATATCTGCAACACAAAAAAGGTAACATAAATATGAATATGAAGTAATATCTTCCATACGAAGTAATATCTTTCATACAGCAAAATGTAACATGTAACAGACAAATGAAATAACATCTTTCATATAGCAAAAGTAACATGTAATATGCATATGAAGTAACATCTTCCATATAACAAAGGTAACATGTAACATGAATATGTAGTAATTAACCTCTCAAATCTATATATAAAATATAAATAACATATGAAAAAATAAAGAATGAAATAAAAGTAACTACTAAAATGTAACACACGTGAAAAATACAGATCTATCACACATACATAATAATGCCTATTGAAGATAACAAGTAACAAGGAATTGTAAGAGAAGTAACTAATACCATACATATCAAGTAACATCAGAAATACATAAACAAATATGACAGTAATAAAACAGTTACCTACATTATAAATTATATATGAAAGTAAAACCACTACATACATAGTAATACCTTAGATAAACAAGTAATAGGAACTCCAAAAACAAGAAATCCACAATACACGCCACGAACAACAATGGAATCACTAGAGGAACCCAATCGTAAAATTACTAGACAAAATTGACGCATTGAAAGATTTTTTTTTTTGTTTGACAATATAATACAAAAAGTAACTACGAGCCTTTTCTAGCACTAACTGCCAGATTATGAGCTCTAATGACAGAGTTTCTACCTACTTTCATAATTTTAAAGAAACTAAGACCATTAGCTGCATCTTTTATATCTTCTACAATTCCCTGCGTGTCTTTGTTTCCTAGGTTCTGATTCTGGAATGCTCTCACCAACTCCAGCGAATCTGTGTATATGATCAAGTTGGTCTCTCCTACTGGAAGGAGCTCAACCGCCTTGAGTGCAGCGTATGCTTCAGCCTGCCCCGCATCTATAGCAAAGATCTTGGCACTATGTTCTGAGACGGCATTACCTTGTCGGGTAAAGACTAACCCTACTGCAGCTTCCCAGGTTGTGTTGTTTTCCTTGGATTTCCGTTTCCATGCTCCATCGACTAATGCAATCAAAGGAAAACTTGTTGTCTGGTCTCCTGAAGACCACGATGCCGCTTCTTTAGCTATAGACGAAGGAGTTGTGGGTTGCGGTACTCCATAGCTAATCCTCCTTTCTGTGGTGTTAACCCATCTTAGCTTCTAGTTCTTGGCACAGGCCATGATAGCTAGGGGGTTAGCTTGTTGGCTTTTGAAGATGCAATCGTTCCTGTGAAGCCAGACGCTCCACATAATGCACACAAAGTCAGCCAGCCGCGAATGATCTTCACGGTCTTCCCTTATGAAGTAGGTGATATAGTTTTTGATCCAATCACAAAGAGGTAAGGTCTCTGGTTGTTGTGGAGTGATACCCAGATTGCTGGCCTTCCACACTCGCCTTGTGATTTCACAATCTCTAAAAAAATGACTAGGGGATTCGTCTTTCATCTTACATAAAATGCATTCTTTGTTGACGTCGATTCTTCGCTTGAGGAGATTGTCTTTTGTGGCAATTTCATAGTGAACTATTTTCCAGATGAACATCTTCCATTTCGGAAATAAGTCTTGCTTCCATCATCTCTTCCAAAAGTGATCTCTACTTTGGTTCCCCTCTTGTAGGGGATCATTTAACATCCAGTAGCCAGATTTCGAGTCATACCCTCCTGATTTGGAGAGGATCCATTCCCACGAGTCTTCCTTCGCTATTTTTGGAATATGTTGAGCCAAAATGATTTTAGCAGAATCTTTATGAAAGTAACCCCAGATATCAGAGGCTTTCCATGAGTTATCTATTGTGATCAGTTCAGATACTAGCATTGGTCTGTGGTCACCCATGGAGCTAAGGTGTTTGAATTTGACTTGGTGAGGGCCTGCCCATCGGTCTTCTATAATTCTGATTGTGTTCCCATTGCCTAGCCTTTTTTTCAACCCCGCCTTCATCACTCCAATTCTTCGTAATATGCCTTTGGTGCTCCAAGTAGCTGAGGTTGGAGGATCTTTATTCACTGCCTTGTCAAACCAATCGGCCCCATATTTAGCCTTGAATAATCTGCTTTCCAGGAGGTCTGGTTTGGAGTACGTTCTCCAGGCTTGTCTGAAAAGAGTTGCGTGGTTTAGGTGGAAGAGATTCCACAAACTCAGCCCCCCATTGTTCTTGTGTGATTGAAGCAGCTCTGTTTTTTTCCAATAGATCGGTTTCTTGTCCATTGTGGTCGACCAACAGAAACGAAGCATAAGGGAGGAGATTTTTTTCAAAACCACTTTTGGGATTTGGTATATTGCCATAATGTGAGAGGCCATTGTCGCAATGATGGAGTTGATGAGGAGAAGCTTTCCGGGTTGAGACAGAGATAAGGATTTCCATGAGCTGAATTTATGCACTATCCTTTGGGTGAGGTCATCGTATGCTGTAGAAGAACGTCCGTCAATCTCCATTGGGCATCCCAGGTACGTGCCAAGTGAGTCATTTGTTTTTACTCCGATTAGTCTTCGAAGAATTTTCCGGAATTTGTTGTGTGTGTTCTTGGAGAAGATGACATAAGATTTGTGGAGGTTAACCATCTCCCCTGAAATACCACAGAATTCATCCATTGCTTTTTTCATCTCTACAAAATTCGGAATGTTAGCATTTAAAAAGAAAAGAGCATCGTCTGCAAAAAATATGTGATTAATCTGGGGAGCTCTATGAGAGATCTTTAACCCCTGCACTTTTCCTTCCGATTGCAGCCTCGAGAGCTTCCTGGAAAGAACGTCCATTCCCAATATGAACAAGTAAGGGGATAGGGGATCCCCTTGTCGTAGACCTGCTTGAGGAATAATTTTATCAGTTGGCTCTCCATTAACTAAAACTGAATAGGAAACTGTGGTGACACACTGCATGAGCCATTGGATCCATTTTTCCGGGAATTGCATTGCTTTGAGGACCTTCTCGATGAATGTCCAACTGACCCGATCATAAGCTTTGTTGAGATCCATTTTGAACACTGCTGACATCTTGTTGCCTTTCTTCTTCCTGATCGAGTTCATCATCTCATGAGCTATCCAACAATTGTCTGCTATTATGCGCCCTGGAACGAAGGCGTTTTGATAGTCTCCAACTAGGTCCTGCATGATACACTTCATTCTTCGAACAATGCACTTTGTAATGATCTTGAGAGTGGTATTGCATAGGCTAATAGGCCTGAAGTCGCCTACAGTTTCAGGTCTTTCAACCTTTGGAATCAAGGTGATGTAGGTCTCATTCATTTCCCTCAAAAGATATCCACCTTCAAAGAAACTCAATACTGCCTCTTCCACCTCTTTGTGGATAATAGGCCATTTTTTCTGAAAAAAAGAGGGAGGTATGGGAGGTATACCATCTGGTCCAGGGGATTTTTCGCCCTTCATGCTAAACACGGCTTCCTTGATTTCCTGCAAAGAAAAGGGCTTATTTAAAAGGTTAGAGTGCTGCTCTGTTAAACATGGCGAGTCGGCTAGCCAATAATCCCAAGTGGAGGCATCTATGGGCTGTTGATTGCTAGGGGTGAATAACCCCTTGTAGAAGAGTGAGAATTCTTGTTTTATGTCTGCATCTGTAGATAACCAGATTCCTTTTCTCGATTTGAGTGCACGAATTTCGTTTCTGCCTTTCCTGGAGGTGGCACTCTTGAAGAAAAAGGAAGTGGACTGATCGCCCATTGAGTCCCATTTTGAACGCGATCTTTGCTTCCAGTATTGAAGTTTTATGTCCAAACAAAGGCTCGCTTCTCTTCGAGCTGAGATAGCTTCATGGCCCTGCTCCAAACTGACCATACCTGATTGGGAGTCAAGTAACTCTTCTGTAATTTTCTTCCAGTCTAGTTGGTGTTTCTTTTTGAAGTCTAAACACCATTTTTTGCAATCTCTCAAAGTATGCCTTAGGTTATGCTGTAACAGGAACATGCTTGAGCCAGTAGTACTATCTGCCCATGATGTTTCAATGAGTGTGTGGGTTTGAGGGCTATCAAGGCACCAAGTCTCAAGCTTATACGGCCTTTTTCTCCCAGCAGCTTTCGGTTCACACTCAATAACAATGGGTCCATGATCAGACAGTAGGATGGGGAGATTCCAGATAATCGCATTTGGGAAGCGAAGACGCCAATCGTTAAAGCAATACGCCCTATCAAGTCGTTCATAGATCGTGGCATCACCCTCACGATTATTGCACCAAGTAAAGGAAGAGCCATGGAATGGTAAGTCAGTTAAGCCACAATCGATCTTCCACTTAGCAAATTGGTGGAGGCCTAAAATAGTCGAGTTTCCACCAAGCTTTTGTGAGTTGTTTTCTAGTTGGTTGAAATCACCAACTATCAGAAGCTGGCCTGGGTGAGACCAAATCATCCCTCTCAAAGTTTCCCAAACAATGTTACGGTCAGCAATGTACGGTGAGCCATACACACATAGCACATAGGAAGAGATTTTCAATTCATCACACACATTACACATGATATAATTCGAGTCCTTGAAGAGGACGTTGACTGACGCATTGAAAGCTTAAACTAGCAACATTGAGGCTTGAATTTCTGCCCTACAATCTCAACTTCGCGATTCTTTTGTCACCAAAAGACCCCCTTGTAACGAAGCTTGCCCTTCAATCTCCACCGTCGCTTCCAACCTCGATCAGTCGCCATGGATTAATGCCCAATGCTATTTATCGTTTCAGTCTTTATCTTTTTCTCCCATCTTTCCCTCTTTCGGTGTTGATGGTCTCTTTTCATTTTAATTTCGAATTCAATTTTTTTCCCCTCTAATTTTGCTGGTTTTTGTTTCTTTGAAACTAATTTAATATTTTTTTCCCCGAAATGTGATCCAATTCCTGAAATTTGGTGTGTTTTGTAATTGTTATACCTTATACAACACTGTTATAATAAGTCAATATAGGATTAGTTCAATTGTTGATTTTTCAATGTTTGATGTTGTTCTGGCTCAAAATTGAGGGAAATGAATCTCTTTCTGGCTTAATCAAATCATTAAATCTCAGAGGAAAGAGGAAGAAGAAAGAAACCAGAAGAGAAAGAAGAAAATAACAGAAAAAGAAAAGAAAAGATTAAATTATTTTATAAATAAATTACAATGAATGGTTGCATGACATGTGTATAGATGATCCGTTATATCGAGTTGGTGGTCGGTTGGGTGCAATAGAAGTTAATGAAATGTAAATGTTAGATTATTAGATAATAATCAAAAGATTGGATTGGTAATGGAAAATCGTCGAAAGGATTGGATTATTTAAAACAATGACGAAATCACTAAACACCCAGGTAGTAATTGATAAAATTTCTTTTTAGAAAATCACGTTACTACCTAGTACCTACCCGAGAAATTTCAAAACAATCCCCTTGATTGACATATCAAGTGGCATTTTCGTAATTACAATAAGTAAATATACAATCTAGAAATTGCAATGTACAATATATTTGATATTTAAAAAAATTAAAAATAAAAGAAAATAATTTTAATATAAAAAGATATTATACACCTAAATATGTAGATTGTATATTTTGATAATTTATTTACGAAAATACCCCTTGATATATTTACTCGCCAATCAAGGGGATTGACTCATTGACTGGTTGGAGCTTGTACCTACCCGATTGAAAGAATTATGTCCTTAGACATTTCCGGCAATTACTAAATATAAATAGGAATTAATTATGAAGATAATAAGTTAATTATTTTAGTAATCATATTTGCTTGCTAGAGAATAAATGTGATTAGCAGGACAATATTGATTGGACCTACAACTAAAATATATTAATCCTATAAGGTCACACATATAAGCATTAATTGGAATGGGCCCAAAAGGCCCGATGGCAACCGGTCTGTTAAGGGAAGAATGTTGGGCTTTGGTTTTGTGTTAACCTAAAACTCTCACATTATAATAGTTATAATGTCAGGGATTTAGAAATCACGTTCATTCAATATATCTGACAAAAAAAAAAAACACAAAAACCCTAATTCTAATTCTCTAAACGCCGTACATCCCAAACAAAGCAAGAGACAGATTGTGATCGTTCTCTTCCGTACTAGCATACGTGGGATTCAATTCGTGCTTGTGGACTGAGTAGAGGAGCAACAAGTGGGGCTCTAAGATCTTCGAAGCTTGCATACGAACGGGAGAACACGCTTCAAAGGTGATTATTCTTTCGACTTAATCTGATCTATACTATTGTTATGCATGAGATCCTGTGATAGATGTTAGGAAATTGTTTCCTGAAATTCCGCTTTATGCATCTATATGTTCCTACAGTGGTATCAGTTTTAGCCTCTTGCATAATATTTTATGATCATGATTGTATGCAACATTATTATTTTGATTCAATTAAGGGAAGATTTATTTATGGCTTGAATTTGCAAAATTAATATATGATATTAATTGATTGGAATCATTAAATCGTGATTTAATTAATTTTTGCTCAAAATAAATTTATAAAATTCCGAAATTTTTATCTCAGGGTCGAAATTAACTGTTAATATCTCATAAAAATTTTCGGATTTTTTAAAATTAAATTCGTCAGATTTTAAATTATTTAATGGTTAATAAGATTAATCATGAAATAATTTGTTAACAATTAAAGATTTGATTTTTAATTTGTTAAATAAATCTACTGATTATCCCCTAATTTTTATACAATAGCCGAAATTTTTTGGTAATTTTTTAACTAATTTTCGGAATTTTTGTATATTAATTATTGAATTTGGTTAATTTGTATGTTTAATTCGATTAATCATAAAATTTAAGGATAACAATTAAAAATTTTGATTTTATTTGTTAAGAAAATTCAATAGATCTGCCTGGTAATTTAATTCGAATTTTTCGGACAATAATTGTTATTTTCTTGAATTATTTGAATAAAATGAGATAATTATGCCTTAAATTTTGAATTCTTGTTAGATTTAATTTTAATAAAGAGTTTAAATTGAAATCTAACTTCTAACAACCCTAAAATTCAGTTTAAGGATTGTTAATTTATTCAATTTTTTTGCCATTATTTTCGGATAATTAAACCCTAATTAAATTGTTAATCTTTAACAAAAGTTGAATAAAGATTAATTTAATTTAGGTAATTGTTACCCAAATTAAAATAACAACCTCCATGGCTGGGTGGCCACCACCCGCGACGGTGGAGCCACGGTGGAGGATAATTAGGGCGGCGTTCCGGCGGGAAAAGGGAATTAAAAATTGGAAATAAGATCTCCTAATTTTTTGGAAAAGTTAGAAATTTTCTCAAATTAAAGATTGTTTTCCAAAAGGTTTTGGGAAATAGTCTGGGTTGAAGGTTTTGGAAATTTGGTGTTTTGGTTCGATTCTCATTTATTAATTGAAATTGATAAGAAGAGTTGGAAATTAACTTGGGTTTAGTTCTTCTAAATTAAAAATAATTTCCAAAATATATTTTGAGTAACTTGAAAATATTTTTTTTTGAAAAACATATTTTCAATGTTGAGCATAAATCCATAAATTTCCTTTCAAATGCAAATTTTTGATTAATAAGATTATTCTAGCCATATTTAAATAGTAATTGAATTAAAATAATAAAGTTTCCCAAATAACGTTAAACTTAAATTGTTTAAGTTTTTTAGTATTATTTTGGAAATGTTATTTGCTTATTAATAGTTAATAAGTAAATAATTTTTGTCTAATATATTTTAATATTATATGCGTGTATGGAATATTATGATATTTTGTTACAGGCAAGTGACTAGTATGGCCCAAAATAGGATAGAAAATACGATCTGCGTATCGTTTTGTATTCTTGTAAATTTTGAAATACGATCTGCGCATCGTTCTGTATTGTTGTAATTTAATTTAAAAGTTTAAATTAGATTATAAAGTTCGTATTATGAGTTCGATGAAGTAAGAAGGTTCAATCAAAAATTCAAGGATGGAGATCCAAGAAAGATGAACAGGAACCCAAGAAGATTTGAGCTTATTTTTTAGGGGCCATACTAGGATCACATTTATTTTTATGCATTTTATATTGCCTTAAAATGCTTATTGAGTTTATGTATGTGGTTATTTAAAGCAATGTGTTCAATTTTAATTAACCAACATAGTAAACTTAGGTCCCAAAATAATATTGAGTTTAAGTGCTTTTCCATACAACACCTATAAAGCCTTAGATCATGAGTAATAGGTTCTGCCAAAGCAGGGTGTTGCTTATAATTCCGGGGATAGTAGGGTAGGTTTTTTGAAACTTACATGTTAATGTTTGGTTTAACTCAACAAAACTATCAAAAGACAAAGTTTTGGGTTTTGAAGCTAAGAGATAGGAAAATACAAAGAGTTGTTAACCTGTCTACCAAGAGTTATAATCAGTTATAATTAGTAAAATGTTTACTTACCTCGAATACTATAAATTAAAGTAGCAGGGCCAAAGTCCGTTTGATTGTAGTGGGAGGGGATCTTGGTTAATTCTTTATTCAATGGGGACTTCTAATTTTGAATAAAGGGTAGTAGTGAATTGAATTTGTTTAATTGCTACTTTTGATAAACATTATATTGAATCTTGCTTTACTTTTTATTGTAGTTATCATGTCTGGTGCAAACAACTCTACTTTTAACTTGCGCCCTCTAATTGAAAAAGACAAACTGAATGCTACCAACTTCCTACAATGGCAAATGGCTGTGAGAATTGTTCTCAGAGCGGAAGGAAAAGAAAGTGTTCTTGACAATCCTCTCCCTGAACCCTTGCCAGAAAATGCTACTGCAGCTCAAAAGCGAGCTAGACAAACTCTAGAGGATAACTCCTTGCAAGTAACATGCTTGATGCTTGCTTGCATGGAACCAGAGTATCAAAAACGTTTTGATGGTCTGGATGCCTACAGCATAATCCAGCAACTGAAAACTTTGTTTCAGAAAAATGCTAGATTGGAGAGATTTGAAGCAAACTGCAAACTTCTGGATTCCAAGTTGGAAGAGGGGAAGCCCGTTGGTCCGCATGTGTTCGATTTGATTGGACATTTTCAGACCATGGAGAAATTGGGTTTCCCTTATCCTAAGGACCTGGCAACTGACATAGTCATCAGATCCTTGCCTGAAGATTTTCATAACTTTAAGTTGAACTTCTACATGCAAGGAGGGGAGGCTACCCTGCAAGAGTTGCATGGTTCACTAATTCAGGCTGAGAGAAACTTACCAAGTAAACCTAAACATAAGGATGTTCTAATGGTTAGTAAAGGTAAGCAGTTCAAGAAGAAAGGGGCTCCCATGAAGAAGAACAAGGGCAAGGTAGTTGCCAATGAGAACTCTTCAACCAAGCCAAAGGCCACTCCCAAGGCTAAGGTAGCTGCTCAACATGAGTGCTACCACTGCCACAAGATTGGTCATTGGAAGAGGAACTGCCCCAAATATCTGGAGGATAAGAAGACTGGTGCTTTAACTTCAGGTATCTATGTCATAGTAGTTAATTTAGCTACAACTGCTTCTTGGGTATTTGATACCGCTTGTGGATCTCACATTATTGGTAATGTACAGGGACTAAAAAGAAGTAGGAGCTTGAGCAAAGGCGAAGTGGATCTCCGAGTAGGCAATGGAGCAAGAGTTGCTGCTTTAGCTGTAGGAGATTATAGTTTACGCTTGCCTTCTGGTTTAATATTAGAACTTTATAATTGTTATTACGTTCCAGTTATTACCAAGAACATAATTTCTATTCCGATTTTGGATTCGGAAGGTTTTTCATTTCAAATTATGAATAATTGTTGTTCGGCATATTTGAATGGTATGTTCTATGTCTCTGCTAAATTATCAAATGGTTTGTATGTACTAGACTTACAAAACCATATCTATCACATAGAAAACAAGAAACACAAACCAAATGATTTGAACCCTACTTACCTATGGCATTGTCGATTAGGCCACATAAGCTCAAAGCGCATAGAGAAACTTCATAAGGATGGAATTCTCAAATCATTTGATTTTGAATCATTTGAAGTATGTGAGTTTTGCTTAATGGGGAAAATGACAAAATCTCCTTTCACAGGCTCAAGTGAAAGGGCCAATGATCTTTTAGCCCTCATACATACTGATGTGTGCGGACCTATGAGTACTTTGGCTAGGGGAGGGTACGGGTATTTCATTACTTTTACTGATGATGTGAGCAGATTTGGATATGTTTACCTCATGCGACATAAGTCGGAATCCTTTGAAAAGTTCAAGGAATTCCAAAATGAAGTACAAAACCAACTTGGAAAGAAAATTAAAGCATTGCGATCCGATCGTGGTGGTGAATATTTATCTCAAGAGTTTGGTGATCATTTGAAAGATTGTGGAATACTTTCGCAATTGACTCCACCAGGGACACCACAATTGAATGGGGTTTCCGAAAGAAGGAACCGAACTCTATTAGATATGGTTCGGTCCATGATGAGTCTTGCTAACCTTCCTGCCTCATTTTGGGGATTTGCGCTTGAAACAGCGGCATTCACACTCAACAGAGCTCCGTCCAAAGCAGTAGAAAAGACGCCATATGAGATGTGGACTGGAAAAGTTCCAAAATTGTCTTTTCTAAGGACATGGGGTTGTGAAGTTTATGTAAAACGTTTACTTTCTGATAAGCTTTCACCCAAGTCCGATAAGTGTCTTTTTGTGGGTTACCCAAAACAGACTAAGGGATACTACTTCTACAACCAAAGCGAAAACAAAGTGTTTGTTGCTCGCGATGGTGTCTTTCTGGAAAAGGAGTTTATTTCCAGAAAAACAAGTGGGAGTAATGTATATCTCGAAGAAATTCGAGATGAGCAACAAATGGATGAGGTTCACACCTCATCAGAGACGACCCAGCATGAAAATGCTCAGGAGGCGGTGCATTCCATTCATGCGCCTTCTACCGTCCCACTTGGAGATAATCCATGCGAAGTCCCTCAACCTAATGAGGTGGAAACTTCTCCTGTTGTTCCCCAACGTAGGTCTAGTAGGACTGTCATTCCGTCAAAGAGATATATTGATTTCCTTTTGACTGAAAGTTCTGAAATAGAGATTTTAGAACATGAGGAACCTATTAGCTACACAAATGCTTTGACGAGTCAAGACTCCGAGAAATGGCTTGAAGCCATGAGATCCGAAATGGATTCGATGTTTGAAAATCAAGTATGGGACTTGGTTGCTTTGCCTGATGGGGTTAAACCCATAGGTTGCAAATGGATTTTCAAACTGAAAAAGGACAAAGATGGAAACATTGATGTCTTTAAGGCAAGACTAGTGGCAAAAGGTTTTAGACAAATTCATGGTATTGACTATGATGAAACCTTCTCACCAGTAGCCATGCTGAAATCCATTAGGATAATTCTTGCGATTGCTGCCTTTCATGACTATGAGATCTGGCAGATGGACGTCAAAACCGCTTTCTTGAATGGGTTCTTGAAAGAGGATGTGTACATGACACAACCACAAGGTTTTGAAGATCCAAACAGTCCAAGAAAAGTTTGCAAGCTTAAGAAGTCCATTTATGGGCTTAAGCAAGCATCCCGGAGTTGGAACCTCAGATTTGATGAGGCAGTCAAATCTTTTGGCTTCCTCAGAAATGAAGAGGAATCTTGTATATACAAGAAGTTGAGTGGGAGTAGTATTTCTTTCCTAGTCTTGTATGTGGATGACATACTTCTCATAGGAAACGACAAGACCATGCTTGAGTCAGTCAAGGAATGGCTTAAAAGTTGTTTTTCCATGAAAGACCTAGGAGAAGCTGAATACATCTTGGGAATAAGGATCCATAGAGATAGATCCAAAAGGCTGATTGGACTTAGCCAAGAGACTTATATTGATAAGGTTCTTGCAAGGTTCAAGCTGGAAAACTCCAAAAGAGGTTTCATTCCCATGCAACATGGCATTTCACTTGGCAAGACTCAGTGTCCTTCGACACCTGATGAGGTCAAGCGCATGAGTAATGTTCCTTATGCCTCTGCAGTAGGGTCCATTATGTATGCCATGGTATGCACTCGACCGGATGTTGCATATGCTTTGAGTATGTGCAGCAGATACCAGTCAAACCCAGGAGAGGCGCACTGGATGGCAGCAAAGAATATCCTTAAGTACTTAAGAAGGACTAAGGATGATTTCTTGGTCTATGGTGGATATAATGAGTTGGTTGCCACTGGATACACCGATGCAAGCTTCCAAAGTGACAAAGATGATTTCCGATCACGATCTGGTTTCATATTTTGTCTCAATGGAGGGGTTGTGAGCTGGAAGAGTTCTAAGCAGAGTACCATCGCAGATTCTACTACAGAGGCTGAGTATATTGCAGCAAGTGATGCAGCAAAAGAAGCTGTTTGGATCAAAAAGTTCATTAGTGAACTTGGTGTAGTTCCTAGCATTGAAAATGGCATTGAGTTATATTGTGACAACAATGGTGCCATTTTCCAGTCCAAGGAACCCAGATCGCACCAAAAATCCAAACATGTGCTCAGGAGATTCCATCTTATTCGAGAGATCGTTGAAAGAGGGGATGTGAAAGTAAGCAAGGTTCATATTGAGGATAACGTGGCTGATCCTCTGACTAAACCGCTTGCTCAACCTAAGCATGAGAGTCATACTAGGTCTATGGGGCTTAGGCATATGGGAGAATGGCTTTAGTTTGTTTACTTTATGTTTACAATTGTAAAGACATTTATTATGCTTTGAATGTTTATCAATAAAAGTTCATTCTTATTTAATTGTTTGGTTTAGTATTAAATAAAATGTCCAAATAACTTGTGTTTTCAAATAGGATTATCGAAAACGTTTTGATAATGGAACCCTATAAAGTGAACTGAAATCACAACTTATTAAGTCCCTAGTCTAAATCACTAAATTGGACATAAGTGATTTATGTGAAGACTAGCATGTAATTAATTGATAGTGCAGTTCCATGGGCTATGGAGACATAGGGATGTCTAATTGATTATATGGATGTATACTTGATGCATTGTGACTTGACCTAACTAGATTCTAAAAGTAGAATCAAACTTCTATATTTAGTGGATTCCTTAGACATGAGTATGTCTTAATAACCACGAGACAATTAGTTTAACTTTGACTCTGTTAAACGCCGCGCCGTAAAAGGAGGTTATAAAGGCAGTGATCAGGTGGGCTAAGAATTGAGTGGGAGCTATGGTCATACAAGAGTGAATAAGTCCTCCTATTTGATAGGAATGGTGTCTGGGCCTCTTGATGAGCGAGAACTGAAAATTGCATGGCCATGCGGAATGGGATTAAAATGTTAATCTTTATTTGAACAGTTCGAACTCGGCGATCAAGAAACTAGAATTTGAGAATAACAGTGTGTTATCAAATTTTGGCATTAAGAGACTTAAGGAATTTAGCGTTGCGTTCTTGTCTTCGGACAAGTGGGAGATTGAAGGAATTATGTCCTTAGACATTTCCGGCAATTACTAAATATAAATAGGAATTAATTATGAAGATAATAAGTTAATTATTTTAGTAATCATATTTGCTTGCTAGAGAATAAATGTGATTAGCAGGACAATATTGATTGGACCTACAACTAAAATATATTAATCCTATAAGGTCACACATATAAGCATTAATTGGAATGGGCCCAAAAGGCCCGATGGCAACCGGTCTGTTAAGGGAAGAATGTTGGGCTTTGGTTTTGTGTTAACCTAAAACTCTCACATTATAATAGTTATAATGTCAGGGATTTAGAAATCACGTTCATTCAATATATCTGACAAAAAAAAAAACACAAAAACCCTAATTCTAATTCTCTAAACGCCGTACATCCCAAACAAAGCAAGAGACAGATTGTGATCGTTCTCTTCCGTACTAGCATACGTGGGATTCAATTCGTGCTTGTGGACTGAGTAGAGGAGCAACAAGTGGGGCTCTAAGATCTTCGAAGCTTGCATACGAACGGGAGAACACGCTTCAAAGGTGATTATTCTTTCGACTTAATCTGATCTATACTATTGTTATGCATGAGATCCTGTGATAGATGTTAGGAAATTGTTTCCTGAAATTCCGCTTTATGCATCTATATGTTCCTACACCGATCACCTATTTTCCAGTCTCTAATTATCTCTCTCCTTTCTCAATCCCTTTTTCTCCCGTCCTGTCACTTCCCCTCTCTTCCAAAAGCTTAAAACCGAGCTTCAATGTCAAAGGGATATTAGGAGTCGGCCGACGGCGACAAAAACGGGAAGGGGAACTAATTCGAAATTTTGAGATGATTTATGCAGTTACAAGCTCCAAATAAAGATGAATTCAAGAAGATTATTGAATTGAAGTCAAAATCCATAACTTTATTGAAAAAACTATGTATTAATGATTGAATGAAGCACAAAGCCCTGGGTATGATAATTGGTTGGCCATGGTCGAAATTGTAAACACGGGAATAGATAATGAATTGACAACTGGTCTCTTAACTTAAAAAAGTTAATTGGAATTTCCAATGTTTGATTAGGTTACAATCTCTTGAAGGAGATGAAGGCAAGATGAAGATTTTGGGGTTAAATGAGAACCAAAGGAAAAAAAAGCGGTTAACTATAAATGGAAGAATGAAACTGTAGAGAAATGATTACTGGTTGTGGAACAACACTTTAATTAGACCAACTCTTCAATGATTACATTTGTACTCGTACAAAAAATAGTTTTTAATTAGTTTTGAGAAAAAATTAAAACCAAAAGTAAAATACAAACTTTTATATAAGGCGGTTTTATACAAAAGACCACATTGGTGTCAGATAAGTTAAGTAATGAAACCAATTAGTTAAACAATAAAATCAATTAGTTATGCACTGTAATCAATTAGTTAAGTACTGAAACTAATTAGTTAAGCACTGAAACCAATTAGTTAAGCAATGCAACCAATTAGTTAAACAATCAAAGTGGTCTTTTCGGTAAGGCGGTCTTACACAAAAGTTGTCGAAAGTAAAATTTGTTTTTTGTTTTTCAGAAACATCAAAATCAAAACCCAAAATAATATCGAACAAGGCTTAAACTTTTCAACTTTGTTTCTTTTGTTTTGTTCATTCATAGAAAAGTTTAGAGAGAACCTACAAGGAAATTTTCTCCAAGTGTTTTTGTTTTTTCGACGAGTTTCAAGTAACTTAGATTATAACAACAAAAGTAGAGGTAGAATTCAATCGCGAAACAGCAATGCAGAACCCAAAAGCATGGAGATCCCAAATTCACACTAAGTAGTCAGTACAAACCCTTTTCCAGGGAAGGGGGCGGGTGGATTTACAGGATGCTTACAACACGGTACACGGATGAAATAAAAGTTATCAGCTGAGATATGGACTAAGCAACATGTAATATGAAGTTATATTGAAATGGTCATCAGATCTGCTCCTAACGTCAAGACATTGAAATGGATTACCATCAAGATAGGCTTCGTCGATGCCTTGTGGTCAGTAGCTCTATTCTTTAATTTTCGTCAAGACCTGCACATACATTCAAAACCAAGCATCTCAAAGTGTATTCAAGGCATATCTAATCTGTTCTGCAGAGAGTGGAGATTAGTTAATATATTTACTTAGCTTAGAAATACCTCATACAATCAATGCTGTAAGCAGTTCTAACAGGACACAAGGTCATTAGCAATGCTGTAAGTACAGCATTACTAATTCCAACTCTATCGTCCAGTCTTGTTTTTTAGACTCCTCCATGATCAAGTTTAAAAACTGTGGAAATCCAAACAGCATTCCTACCACCATTACAAACTTACTCTGCACAAATGAGTAATATCACAATTTACCTGCAATTAAGTCAACAAATGTTCATGCATAATAGACCAAATGGCCTCATCTGCTGAGAATCTTAATCCATGCAAAGATGCACTGGCCAAAAGAATAATTACATGGAAGACATGGGCTAATATGGAGGATATTTTATCCACCCAAAAGAAATTGAAATAAGTAAGGTAATATCATAACCTTAGAGGATATAAAGAAGCTTGACTTGCTTGGGTTGTTGATAACTAAACACTTAAACAGGGTATAGCAATAAGGATAAACAAGGGAAACATAACATTTTATGCAACAGGAATCCAAATTACGATTCATTGTAAGGTTTCATAGCAGGCTTAGCTTCTTGGTTGAAAGTATACTTTCCTCAACAGATTTTAAATTTCGGGATGCCTTGACCTGAAAAGTGAAGCAAAAAAGAAATACGCGATGTTATTT
This sequence comes from Spinacia oleracea, assembly GCF_020520425.1. Classification (NCBI taxonomy): domain Eukaryota; kingdom Viridiplantae; phylum Streptophyta; class Magnoliopsida; order Caryophyllales; family Amaranthaceae; genus Spinacia; species Spinacia oleracea. Next base: position 38,626,301 of record NC_079489.1, on the reverse strand, counting down.
TCACATGCTACAAGTGCAGGATATTCAATACAGAAGAAGAAAAATAATCCGCCGCCCTACAGCCCCGTATGGAACGTCACTCATTCCAGAGTATGCATTCAGTACCTTAAGAGTAACTTATCAGACAAATAGCCGATAATCCAACACAGTAAACTATAATAAGTAATGTTTTTTACAAGTCTGATCTTTGACAGGAACCATGAACTTGTATCACTGTCAAAAAATTTAATTAAGCTTCTTGCAGGGTTTATGACTTTATCAACCTCCATTTCATTGTTTACACCACTCATCCAGAGAGGCAACTCTTAAGAGACAGATGTTGAAAAATTCAGGAGTCATATGCTTGACTTGACAAAGGAAGGTCAGAAAAGATGTGAAGTGACAATTTATTCAGCGGGAAAAGCATTTGGCTAGAGGAAGTCTTTATAGAGATTGAACACGGACAAGACTTAAACGATCGAAATACCAACCACAGGATTATTTTATTCCCTCCCTTCCCTTACAATTTTTATGCACTATTATTAAGAAATTAGAAGTTCTTGCACTGGTATTTAAAAGTTAAAACTAACCAAGTAATTAGTAATATTAAATTGGTGGTTGAACTGACAAATTATAATTCATTACTCTTTTAAATGACAGATGATATGGAGAAGAAAAGGTTAGTTAAGTGATCAAGTGATATAGAATTGAAGGGCAGGGAGGACAATTAACTTCATAAACCACACCTTTTCACTACCTTGGGAATAATCTTGAACTTAAAAGCTTGTACCACAGTAGCTGTCCGACGGATGCAAACCAAACTCTGTAACAAACAAGATCCTGCAAAAAAAAAATGCTCAAAGCATGTTCAAGTAACCAACTACGGCCGTTTAAAGCAACTGCTGGTTATGTTCAGTAGCAAGAGGAAGTGTTCATTAGGCAATATCTACACATGGACCTGACGTAAATTATCATCAGAAACTCAGAGGAGAGAGAGGTGGATAGATAATATCATAGACAACAGAGAAAGGAAATAAACAGGTATAGAAGATTAGCAAAGTGATAAATGAAAATAAACATACTGTAGCTTATAACTTCTTCCAATTATAAACTAGCAATTATGTTCATCAGAGAAAAACCTAAATCTCAACGGAGGGGGTAATTGAGCTTCAAAGCTTCACTAAGAAACCGAAACTATGAAAATATAGAACAATAAATTTAAAAAAGACAATAAAAGCTGACCCTCAGTTCAAACCAAGACAAAATGGATAACTAATGTCATAGCGGTTGCTTCAACTTCGTTTGCATCTTACTCCAACTACAGCACCTCGGTGAGGCTTGCTTTTTCTCCTGTTTCCCTTTTGTCTAAACCCTATGGATTTCACAAAACCCTCAGCAATAGACTTGGCTTCTGAACCATTTTCCACCTTGACAGCATCTGAATTCTCCTTCACTTGTGATGATATCTTCCACTTTTTTCCATTCATAACAAATTTATTTTAAATCTTTTCGTCTTCAACCTCATCCTTCAACGGTTTCTGTAGCCTTCCCCTTCTCTTAGATGTCGAAAAGTTCTCCTCTTTCCCATTCCCTACATCTCTGCTTCTTGCCTTTTCCTTTACCTCTACCCATAATCTAGAAACCCAGATAAAAGCTTAAGACAACGGATCAAGAAGCCTGAAAACAGAAACTAGAATGTCTCTAGGTAAGTTTTTTTTTTGACACAAGTTTTTAAGAATATTAATGCCTACTCTGACAACGCTTATTATAACTTCTAAAGGAATAATATGAAACGAAGTATGACCAACAGACTTCAAACTCGGACTTTTAGGGCAGAGCATAAATTTTAGGAAAATTTGCCAAATACAACTCAATTAACGTGCCACTTTACGAGTTACCATCTCAGACTTTCAGTTTTGTGAATTATAACCTCAAACTTAATCCCACACTTTAAATTACAAAACCCTGGGTCAGATAACATAAAAAACAATCGAAAAGTGATGTCATCAATTTATTTTTAACCCAATTAAATTATATTAAAAAAACCATTAATCAAAATTAAAATTCAGGAACAATTAAAAAGGAGAAGGTTAATAATCTTCTTCGCACCTTCAAGTCCTCTCCCATTCACTCCAACAAGTCTCCCACCGAAACCGACGACGAGCCACCACCACCGCCGATGCCGCCGCAACTGCGAACAGGAAAAGGTGGAGGATGAACAGAGAAGAGAGGAGAAGGTTTAATAAAGTTTAGCTTAATACTTTAATTTTTTGAATTTTGATTTTTGATTAATGGTTTTTTTTAATCATTTATGTGGGTTTAATCATTTACTGTCCATTTCGGATGGAGCCAAAGATACATGTGTTCTTTTGGCGGTGGGATGTAATGGACTAAATCAAAATGGCACTTAAAACCTTTTCGCTTCCTTTCCATGAAGTAGAAGATGGTCTTCTCGTTGTCATCCCGTTATCGCTTTTGGGTCAATTGGAAACAACATCTCTGCAATTACAATGGTAAGGTTGCATACACCCGACCACCCCTTACCCCGCTTCTTGCGGGAGCCTCTTTGAGGCAATGGGGTAATGATAATAATGATGATTATGTGGATTTAAAATATACTTCCTCCATTTCTATATAGTTGCAACATACACTTTTTCACATACTTTAAGAAAAAGGAACCAAACTTCTTTATTTTGAGGGCATAAATGGAAAGTTCCATTATTTTATTTGGTGGGTAAGAAATTGGGAGTTAGTAAAGACAATAAAGTGAGGGTATAGATGCCATTGCATACAAAATAGTTTACCATTTATAGTGTGTTGCAAGTATTGTGATGTTTCCGTCTTAGGAAAGTGTTGCAAGTAAAAAGAAATGGAGGAAGTATTAATTATATCACTTTCCGATTGTTTTTGCCGGAATTTGACACAGAGTTGTTGTTTAAGTGCGAGATTATGTTTGAGGTTGTAATTCACAAAATTGAAAGTTTGAGGTGGTAATTCATAAAGTGGCAAGTTTATTGGGTTGTATTTGGCAAGTTTTCCTAAATTTTAAAACAAGTCCTCTAATATTTACAGTTTTTAACTCCTCTTAGATTTTGACATTTAATAAAAATGATGAAAACTAAAACAATACACTATAGTACTATAAAGCAAGCTCTAATCAGGATAAATTAGCAGCAAACAGCAATAAAGTTAAACTTGAAGAAAACTATGTCCGTAATACAATTTAGTGGGACTTTTTTTTTGAGCCTAGGGTCACTTTTTCCCTTTAAAAGTCCGTGTCTTGATTTATATTATAAACCGTATTATAGAATATAAAAGGATAATATTACATGGTAAGAATTCGAAGAATCAGCTGCAACTAATGTTCAAGAACAAAGCAGAAACATAAACAGGAAAAATGAAAATGAAAGCTATCTAAGTGATTACCTGTTGTACTGCACACTTTGGATCTTTATGATTATGTTGAATAGTGTCCAAAAGCTTTGAGACTTGGAGTATAAGTGTATAACCATAGCCGAAAAAAAGAATCGATTTTTCAGGAGGCACAGTAGTTGAAGACGTCTGTTCATAGGAGAACCATAAAAACAGGGAGCGGGAAACTTATAACACAGAAACTGTCTTCTTCATCTCTTGCCACACTACAAGGCCTCTAGGATGTTTAATTACATACTTCTTCTCAAAAAAAGAGTCTGTGCATCCAATTATGGTGCTCAAACGCAATGTGGGGCGAACAGCGTTTTGATTGACAAGCCACTTGTACATAGAACATCTAAGCTTTACCCTTTCCATCGTATATGCAATGTACCCTGGGAATGGCTTCAAACTTGACACTGGATAGCCTAAATCATTAACAAGATATCTTATCTTTGTCTCAATAACTTCCTTTGATTGATTTAGAATCTGTGGGGCCGCTTTGGCCATCTGCGCAACATCCTCTGCACTGAGTCCTGCTTTCACAAAACAATCAAATCTTTCACGGAGTTCCTCTCCTTTGCCACGGAATAGCTTTAAAGCCTTTGCCATTTCTTCTGAATGTGTTGTCAAGCCAATGCTTGATAAGAACTTGATTCTCCCCATGCGAGAATGCATTGTAGTCGCAGGCAATCGTTCAATTTTTGCTCTCAAAACCCAATTCTTTAGCACCAACGGATTTTCTATTATGGTTTTGCACAAGCGTTTCTTTCCTGTGTTCAAATTAGCAATTAAACTGTTTGCTTTCTTCACTGAGCATGAACCCAGCAATATGAAATGTTTACGAATAATAATTCCAATATTCAAAGCATCCATATCTAACTCAGATAGTAACTCAAAAGCACGTCCAAGATTCCTAACAAATTTCTCAATTTTGACTTGTGGAAAGTGCAAAAATAGCGAACATATGTCATTCTTTGTGAATCCAAGTTTAATCAGAAACCCAATTAATGAAAAAGTTGATCGACCTGAACGATCAAATAGAATTTCTGGATGTTGCCTTAAAGAATACTCCAGGTCCTTATTTTCACAACCCATATCATTGAGCAAATGTAGCAACTCAAAGATTTGTCTCCAATTGTAGGAAGCATTCTCGAATAGATGTTGCTCAACCCAATCATATTCACAACCAACAAACTGCAACGTTGCCAACACCTTAAAAAACTCTTTACCCACACCATCAATCAAAAGGCATGGATTGTAGATAATAGCCTTAACTATAACAGATTTACTTAACCCGAACTCCTCAAAATCTCGAAGCTTCGAAATCAAAACCCCACTACCATATTGGAACACCTCTCTGGCCCTTCTATACACCCTTCCTATAAGACCACGACTAACCCCATATTCACACAAAACATGGAAGTTATCAAGCAAACCATCCTCATCACTCAAAAACATCAAATCACGCGGAAGGAGTGGAACAAACTCAGAAGGCTCCAACCCCATACTTTCAAAAAATGGTTCAAACTCATTTAAGGGATGATAACGCAAGAAGCGAGCCACGTCGTGCCTGATAGCAGGCTCGTTATTGACTTGATCTACCAACTTCCTCAAAAAACGAGGGGAGTTTTTGCTCATATATTCAGCATCCAGAAAGGGTAAACTTCTAGTAAAATGCAAGTAATCTAACAATGCACCTTGAGCCTCCTTCTTAGTGGTTCTAGGCATTGCTTCACCATTATTGGAGCTTGAACTGTCTTCAATATCCTCATTTTGATCAATTTTAACATTCAATGTACTAATTAAACGAAAATGATTCTGTACATTATTGAAATTACAATAACATGGAAAATTATATTGAAAAATTGGGTGTTTTGGTGGCGATTTAAGGAGGTTTGGGGAAAAATGAAGAGAAACCCATCTTAGAATAGGGTATAATCTAAGATTGTAAAAATAGGTCATTGCTAATTTGTCTTGCAGTGTTCTAAAAGATGGTAATTGTAAATTTGAAGCTTAAATTAGAGCAGTATACATCAACGGCGGATGCTGTTACCTGATTCCTTTTTGCAAAATTTGAAGGATTTGCTGTTGAAATAATGGTAGCAATCACAGAGAAGAGGAAGAGCGCGAAGGAGGAGAAGCCAGCGGAGGGGGCGGAGGAGGTATGAGCGTGGACTCTGGCGGAGGAGGAACGAGCGTAGACGCCGGCGGTAGAAAGAGAGGCAGAGAGTGGCCGTTGGTAGGGGCAGTGGCACAGGGGAAAGTTTAATTACCGCATCTCTATTCTATGAAGTTCGGACTAAAGGGGGCCAAGGGGCCGCGCAATTTTGGTGGTGCATGCGTGTGCACATAGTTTAAGGTGCACCAGGATCAAAACGACCAACATTAAACACAAAACGCGTGTTCTCATTAAATTTTCAGAAATAACAATTCATTTGAACAAAAGAACAATACCCTTGAACAAAACATTAAAGGTTATGTTCTTTTCAGCTATGTTTTCGCGTTTTTATTTGATTCACTGTTATTTTTGCGATAAATATTCTTCTTAGTTTTATGTTTTGAATTCAAACTGTGAAGAGGTGAGAGAAAGTGTGAACTAGGTTTTCTTAAATGGGTTTTAGAGAGAGAAATTTATGAAAATTCTCAAAAATTCATTGATTTCTCTATTTCAACATCAAATTAAATTGATTTTTCTTCTTCAAATCTGAATTCTGCAGCTGATAATCAGATTTTGGGAGGTAATTTTTCAATTTCGTAATAATAAATTGTATGTTTTGATGATTTTGATTTTGTAATAATCGTGCTTTTGATGATTTTGACTATTTTGATGATTTTGATTTTGTAATAATCGTGTTTTGATGAATTTGATGATTTTAATGAATCAAATTATGTAATAACACGCTGATTTCGTTGAAATCGTTGATTTTGAAGATTTTTATTATGTAATTACGATTTTTTCCATAAAAGAACAGTTTAACGTATTTAAAGAATATATGCTCGTATTAAAAGAACACTTTCTTTATAGTAGAAAAATAGACCATTTGCTTTTCATAAGTTGTTCTTTTATTTTATTGTGTTCTTTTTTATTATTTTCAATTTCATTTTCGTTTCATAATTTGTTATTTTTATTTTATTGTGTTATTTTTCGTGTTACTTTTTATTTATCCTTTGTTCTTTTGATTGCGTTCTTTTTCTGTTATTATACATGTTAACTTATTATTTTTTCAAATATTATGAATAATATGCTTGATAATTCATAACAGAATGATGCTAATGATGATTCAGAATCATATGTTATTGTGGGACAAAGTACTTGACTTGTTCTTTTAGTCTCTATATTTGTTCTTTTAGTCTTTTCATTTGTTCTTTTTATAATACTCTGTTAAAAGAATAAAATAAAAACATGTGCACGGTTCTCATTATGCTTTCTTTAAGAATTTTTCCTTTCTCCTTCTCTGTTCTTCTTTGATTCTACTTCCTATTTTTTCATTTTCTATTTTTCAGCAACTATATATATAATAATTGTACTTATGAATCATAACCATTAGTCATTTTAGAAATACATTTTAGAGAGAGAAAGAGGAGAGGATTTATATTCTCTCAACATAATAGGGATTTTTTGAGAGAGAAAGAGTGAGATGGTGAGTGAAAGAGTAAAAAAATACATTTTCTCCTTATTCTCTATCTAAAATTCCTTCTAAATGTTTCTTGTTTGTTGAAAATGAGTGAATTAAGAAAAACACTAGTTCAATTTGGCTAGTTTTCGAAGCAAGAGAATCTCTGGAGAGCGTGATATTTTCCGAGGATTGAGATCACTTTTTAAAAATTTATTGCTCCTGATAAATTTTGATCAAGTGTTTAATTCGTTTCCTTGTTCTTTCCACTAATGCTCTTTTCAAATTGTAATGTTCTTTTCACAACTTTACTTTTACTGTGTCATCAACATAGTTTGTTCTTTTAAATAAACATAGTTTGTTCTTTTATATCAATGTACATAGATTGTTAAAAAAAAAGAACATATAATGGTTTGAAAAGATCAAATAACACTTAAAAAAGAACATAGTCTGATTCGTGGTATAAGAAAAAAATACTTTAAAAAAAATATAGATTTAGTTTTAAGTGCATCAAGAAATTGTTGTTTTGTCTTTTTAATTAGAACATAAAATCGTTTGAATAGAACAAATAACACTTAATAAAAGAACATAGATTTGATGCTTGGGATAAGAACAAAAATACATTTAAATAAAAATATAGATCTAGTTTTAAGTGCATCAAAATATTGTCGTTTTTGTCTTTTCTTTTGTTTGATAAGGAAAAGAACACTAAGTGGTTTGAAAAGAACAAATACAACTAATAAAAGAACACAGATTTGTTATTCTTTTCGTCCCTTTCATTCTATTCTTTTGTTTGATAAGGAAAAAGAAAATGTTGTTTTTTTTCATGTGTACGTTTTGTTCTTTCTTTCTTTTTAATATGATTTTGAGTTTTGTTATTTTATTTTTCTTTTGATTTTGTTCTTTGTGTTTTGCAAAAAAGTTGTTGTTCTTTTTTAAATTATTTTGTGTTCTTTTTAACTTTTTTTACTGTTTTTTAAATTTTTATAATATTATTGATAATATGTTTTTTTTTTTGTTTTTCTGTTGCATTTTTCACATGATGTTCTTTTTGAAAAATATTTTTTCTTTTTATAGTTTATTAGGAGAGAAAATATGTTATTTTCATTTTTGTACTTTTCTTTAGTTTCTTTAACATTAGTGTTCTTTTCAGGTTTTGGTTAATGTTTTTTTCGTTTACTCTATTATGTTCTTTCTGTTTTGTTTCTTAGGAACATCTATGTGTTGGAAAAGAACCACTGAAATTAATTTTACCTAGGGTTTGCATTTCAGCTCTGGTAATTAAATTCCATTTGTCATAGTACACTTTCTCACTGTTTTAAAGAATAAAAATGATATCATTATAAGAACACTAAAAATTATAAAAAGAACATGTAGATTGAATTAATCGCAATTGTATTAAAATACTTACGTAGGATCACCCTCTCCAAATGCATAATCAATCATGCATCGCAAATCCTTTTCCTCTTGGTCCAGATTCTTATCAGACTAAATGTGAATAGTGAGTTAAAAAGGGTCACCGTAAGACTATAGGAACATTCTTGATTCTCTTGATTTTGGTAGTGATTTTTGTTGTTGTTGGAACATCCTCTTCATATCTTTGGAAAAGAACACATTATATGTCCTTCGCCCTAGGTGCATTAAGTCTAATACCAAGGTTCAGATTAATTGCGAACAATTAATTCAGTAAGATCAAGTGATCGGAACAGCTAGCTGGAGCAATGCTTCCGATCAGTGAGTTCTAATCTATATTAGGCTCACAACTTACTCTTGACTGAACCTATAAGGTCACACCAATAACATGTAACAGATCACCGGATTAAATGAATCAGAAATTCATTAAATAGCTTTTCGGGAATTAGTTTGGAAAAACGTATTATACGATACGACCTTGCATCGGAATCGTATATCGTATCGCAAATATTCGTAAGCAAGGCGAAACGAATGATCGTATCGTACGACGGTGATTCGTCGTGTACGATACAATAAATAATAGCCGTAAGACGTTCGTCGCGAATACGAGCCGCATCGGAGCTGTCGGCCCGTCGAGCCAAGCGCGCATGCGCGCAAGGCCCAACGAGCCAGCGAGCTCGCAACACAGCAAGCAAGCCAGCCAGCGTGGGCGTGGCAACGTGCACAAAGGCGCAGCAACACAACAGCGAGCAAAGCAAGGCCCACAGCCCATGTTGCTCGGCTGCGCTGTGGGCTTCGGCCTGCAGTGTGTGTGCTGTGCGCGGGCTGTGCACGAGTGTGTGATGTGTGGCCGGTCAAGGCCTTTGGTCTTGTCCGGTTACACCTAATATAACAATTAGGTTATATTTTTCACACACACACAACACAATCAGTTTTTCCAGAAAACCTAAACTTAATTCCTAAATTACGTAGTTCAGTTTTCTCTCTACCCAAAAACTATTCATCCCGAAAAGCAAACTATCTTGTGCGTTGTCTAAGCTACAATAATCAAGACGGATCTAACTTGTCGGTGAACCAAATAGAAGAACGACAAGTGGAGTTCTTTGTTCGTGTTCGTTGATACTATACTCGGGAAAACACGCTTCAAATGTAAGTATGCTTAAACTGTGCTTTATACATGTTTCCTGGCTTTGGGGATGTTCCGCACATGTTATGTATGTTTAACTGTATTCCCCTACAGTGGTATCATGAGCCTTATGTATTCAAAGCATTTTTTATCATGAATAATTGTTTTTGCTGTTATCGAATTTTCTTATATTTTTCGAAATTTTTTCGAATGTTTCTGGATTATTGGATTAATCGCAGGAAGCAGTTCTGAATTCGAAAATTGTTGAAATTTCGATTTTTCTGGCCCTAATCTGACTGAAAACGAATTTCTAAGATCAACTCATGAAAACGACATTGCAAAACCAGGCCTCAAAGTATGTGTTTTTGGGCGTTTTTGTTAATTTTCGTGTAAAAATTAATAAATTCGGAAAGTTTTTCAATTAATTGGTCAACGTAAACTACTCGAAATTGATTGAAATTTTGACACAACGCTGTTGGGTATACTCTATAACTATGGTAAAAAATTTAGGCCATTTTTGTTAAGTATAAACCATAATTTTGCTTTCCCCAAATTCGTAAATTTTAGATCGCTAATTGTTTTTTATAAATAATTTGGATCTGGAAATTTGGTTAATTGGGAAAGGGAATATAATTTCATGTAAAGTGGCAGATTTTAAAAATTATTGGATTAAAATTTAGATTAGATTCGTTAATTTTAATCAACACTTAAACCAAATTCGTAAAAATCTGAAATTTAAATGTTTAGAACGATTTAAAGTTTTAGATTCGATTATTTAAAAGTTCAAAATTTTGGTTGAAATTGTTCGTTCTTAAAATTTAAATAATGTTAGCCTAGATTTAATAAATTTAACAAAATTGGATTGTTGTTAGAATTAATTAAATCGTAAAGTCGTTATTTTTCGAAAATAAAAATCGTTAACTTTGTGAAAAATGACTAAATACAAATAAGTTCGTGATTTTTTTTTTAATTAGTTGGTCCGTAGGCACGAACCAAAGGCACGAACACGAGGGGTGTGGGTGGACGTGTGGCTCGTCGAGCCATGCGGGCTACCTCACCACTGCCGAGCCACAGCAACGCGGGCAGCAACAAGCGTGTTGCGTGTCGCGCGCGCTGGGCGAGGAGAGCGAGCAAGGCAGGCATGCCTTGGCTTGCGAGTTGCAAGCAAGCAAAGGCTGCCTTGCCTTGCGCGCAGCGTTGAGCACAACAGCAGCAGCAGTGCCACGGGAAGCGACGAGCTGCGGTACTTGTGCGAGCTGGCTGCGGGGCATGTGCGCATGCTCGTGTGCCTCGTAGGCCACACTGCACAGAGCATTGCTGGGCTGGGCGCAAGCCTAGCCCGCATTGCACTTGGGCATTTTTTTCCGTTTGTTTCGTTCGGCTTGAAAATTTTATGTTTGCATTAAAAATGGCTAACGGGATAATTAATAATTATTTTATTTAACTTGGGTCGGGCCGTGAGTTTAATTTAATATTTAGATATTTAATTATCCGGAATAAATATTGGTTTGAGTGGGAGCCGCTAAATGAAATTATAAATGAAATAATTATTTTCGTAGGTCGCTTTATTTTAATTTAATTAAATTTTAATTAGAATAAATTCTAAGGATTAATAATTTGGAAATTAATTAATCTTTTGGGACGCGTTTATGTGAACGTGAATTTTAAATAATTCACGTAAATACTTGCATATTTAAATGGGTCATTCGTTTTAGCATACGAATGGGTGAATGCATAAAATATATATTTTATGTAATGCAGGTACTCCAAGTGACTAGTATGGCCATTCTATGATAGTTAAAAATACGGTCTGCGAACTGTTTCATCTTTGAATGTAAAGTTTTAAATATGGTCTGCGTACCATTGAAATTTTGATGTAATTTTATTATTTCAAGTATTTCTAGTTTAGAACTTTAAGTTAGCATTGAATGAAGATTCAAGACAATGTCAAGCTAACAAGATGGTGAAGAATAATGGATGCTTCAAGACAAGAGTTTTGGGCCATACTAGTTCACCAATTTTATTTATGCTTTTTATATATTGAATGAATGTATGTTATGCATGAATGCGTTGTTTGTATGACTCGATTAAATTTAGTTCACTAAATAATCGAACCAACATAGAAAAAACTAGGTCCAAAGTAATATTGAGTTCAAAAGTTGCCTTCAAAATCAAGCACTTACAAAAATCTAAGGATCTAACGTAGTAGGTTTACGCCAAAGCGAGGTGCTATATTAGTTGACTTAGATGGTAAGGCGTCCCGAAGGAGCACATTGATTGTGGTTTCAACTCAAACAACAATGGCATTATGTTGTGGCAATGGGATAAATTATGGTATTAATTTATTAACCAAGAGTAATTTGGAGATTACTAGCAATAGGTTTTGCTTACCTAGAATCTTAAAATACTTAAGACATGCCAAAGCTTCTTAAGGATTTAGGACTTTTAGGAATTTTAGGGTCTTGGAATCGTTTCATTCATTTTGGACCATGTTTTTCTTTTGCATGAATGAAATGTTTAATATCTTTAATGATTGCATGCTAGCATTTATTTTAAAGTTATCAAATGAATGGTTATTTATTGCAAATTCTTTTCAAATGTAGTAATCAAATGGCCGCGAACATAACAACAATCAAATCATCGGAAATTCTGGATGTCGAGTTAAACTTGACTAACTTTCTTGAAGGGGAAAGGAAACTTATCGAAGTTTTAAATGTTAACGACATGCACTATGTCATTGAACAACCTTTTCCTAGCTATTGTGTGATGGGTATGACTCCAGAAAGGTACATAATTTGGGCACTTCACAAATACCTTGTCTTGGAGTTTATCCTAAAGTCTATTCCTGAAAATTGGAGAGGGAGGTTTATTACTTTTGAGCCTCATGCTCTCCTAAGTCGACTTAGGGATAGATGTAGTGTGGAGTATCAACCCAAGTGCCAAACTGGTGGCAAAAGAGTTGATGAATTGGCTAATTCAAAGAGCAATCTCAAACTCATTACCCCACACAGGTCGTGTCTAGATAACGAGCTTCTAGAGGCACAAAAGCGCATTTAATGAACTAAGTTGGACAGAAACACACCAATTCGGTCTCATGTGGATATGATGTCTGGATTATTTTTCACAATTGAGAGAGTTGGTGGTTCCGTCAAAGAGTCAATATCTATTGCACTAGTGCTGAATTCTCTTCATAGGGATTTTGAGGGGTTTAAGATGCATTATCTCTTTAATCAGAAAGAGAACACATTCTGTGAACTTGTGGAATTGCTCGAGAAATTCGAGAGAATCCTTAAGTTCAAGCAAGACCCTTTGAATGTGAGGTGCACCAAATTCAAGAAAGTGTGCAAGGGGAAGAAAAGCAAGGCTGCATCATCCACTCCCGGAGGGCAACTGGCGCCTTCCAAGAGCAAGATGAGGAAAAATGCTTCTTCTTCAATATCACAATGCTTCAATTGTAATGAAATTGGTCATTACAAGCGAGATTGCCCTAAACTAAAGGAAGAGAAGAAGGACGGAAACGTTGCTTCTCCTTCAGGCATGTATGTTATAAATTGTAATCTTGCTAATTCTACTTCTTGGGTATTAGATACTGGTTGTGGCTCACACTTATGTTCCAATTCGCAGGGACTAAGGAGAAGTAGAAGGCTTGATAAAGGCGAGATGGATCTACGCGTGGGAAATGGAGCACGGATTGCTGCATTAGCCGTAGGATCTTATTTTATTTCTTTGCCTAGTGGTTTTTTTTTGGAACTAGAAAACTGAATCGCGCTCCTTCAAAAGCTGTTGAAAAGACTCCATACGAATTATGGACTGGGAAACTTCCAAAGTTGCCTTTTCTAAAGATTTGGGGTTGCGAAGCATATGTCAAGCGATTAATTTCAGACAAGCTCGAACCAAAATCTGAAAAATGTTTCTTCGTTGGGTATCCAAAAGAAACAAAGGGGTATTACTTATACAACAAGTCAGACAACAAAGTATTTGTTGCTCGTGACGGTGTCTTTTTGGAAAGAAATAATATTTCCAAATTGACAAGTGGGAGAATAATAGACCTCGAAGAGATTCGAGACGAACAACGAACCAAGAACTCTTTAGAAGCAGTTCAAGCTGATGAACCTCCAAGGCCTTTAGAAGAGCCAGTGGGAGTAGTTTCTCAAAACGCATGTTGTTGCCCCTCGTAAGTCAAATAGAACTAAGGTTCAGCTGGACAGATGGACAGGCGTCTTCTTGACTAAAAACTTAGACGTTCTCATATTAGATAGTGATGAACCTATGACTTACAAGCAAGCTATGACGAGCCCAAGCTCCACTAAATGGTTAGAGGCCATGAAATCCGAGATAGACTCCATGTCTGAAAATCAAGTCTGGGAGTTGGTAGATTTGTCGGATGGGTTTACACCTATCGGATGCAAATGGGTCTTCAAACTGAAGAAAGACAAAGATGGAATTGTATACATATACAAGGCTAGATTGGTAGAAAAATGTTACATGCAAGTTCACGGCGTTGACTACGATGAAACCTTTTCTCCAGTCGCGATGCGCGCTTAAGTCTATTCGGATAATCCTTGCGATTGTCGCGTTTCATGACTATGAAATATGGCAAATGGATGTCAAAACTGCCTTCTTGAATGGTGTTCTTGAAGAGACTGTGTTTATGACGCATCCGGAGGGTTTTGTCGATCAAAAGAACAAGGGAAAGGTATGCAAGCTTAAGAAATCCATTTATGGATTAAAGCAGGCATCAAGGAGTTGGAATAAACGATTTGATGAAGCATTCAATAAGTTTGGCTTCATCAAGAATCAGGACAAATCTTGTGTATACAAGAAGGTCAGTGGGAGTAAAATTGCATTCCTAGTCTTGTATGTAGATGACATACTACTTATTGGAACTGACGTTCCTATGTTGGAGTTTATAAAGACTTGGCTTGGAAAGTGTTTCTCAATGAAGGACTTAGGAGAGGCACAGTACATATTGGGCATCAAGATCATAGAGATAGATCTAAGAGGATGATTGGACTAAGCTAGAGCACTTACATTGACAAAGTGCTAGCTAGGTTCAACATGATGGAAGCCAAGATACGCCATCTACCCATGTCACATGGCACATATCTAAGCAAGACTCAGTGTCCCAAGACATCTGATGAGCGTAGAAAGATGAGTGGAATTCCATACGCTTCGGCTATTGGATCCATCATGTATGCTATGATTTGTACAAGGCCGGATGTTTCATTCGCACTCAGTGCAACGAGTAGGTACCCGTCAGAACCAGGTGAGGCGCATTGGACTGCTGCCAAGAATATCCTAAAGTACCTGAAAAGGACTAAGGATTAGTTTCTGGTCTATGGTGGTACAAATGAAATGATGGTTAAGGGCTATACGGACGCAAGCTTTCAAACCGACAGAGATGATTTCAGATCACAGTCTGGGTTTGTGTTCTGCCTTAATGGCGGAGCAGTAAGCTGGAAAAGTGCTAAGCAAAGCACTATTGCGAATTCTACAACTTAAGTCGAGTACATTGCTGCCTCAGAAGCAGCAAAGGAAGCTGTTTGGATTCGGAAGTTCATCTAAGAACTTGGGGTTGTCCCCTCCATTAAAGGACCAATGGCTTTGTATTGCGACAATAGCGGAGCCATTGCCCAGGCAAAGGAGCCTAGGAGCCACCAGAAGTCCAAGAACATACTGCGACGATTTCATATACTTCAAGAAATCGTTGAAAGGAAAGAAATCGAGATTTGCAAGGTTGGAACTGACGACAACGTCGCAGATCCATTGACTAAACCGTTGCCACAAGCGAAGCACAACACAGATGTAGAAACCATGGGAATCATGCATATTGGAGAATGGCTTTGATTTTCTAAGTTTTATTTTAGAACATCTGTTAGATCTGTGTTTAAAACAATTGGTTTAACCATTTCATATTTATGAAATTTATTATTTCATATTCATTTAATTTGGTTTAGTATTAAATGATAAGTCCATGAGATTCAAACCATTAAAATGGGATGTCAAGATGGATTCTTCGACAAAGAAACACCCATAAGTGAACTTGAACATTAAGTCACAAAGGATCCCTAATCCAGGTCATTGAAAGGTGGACGCCCAATGACTAATGAAGATTAGATTGCAAGTAGATTTGTAGTTCGGTTTCTTGAACTCTTTTGCATAGATACTTATTGGATCTTGTATCAGATTGACCATGAGAACCCTTTAAGAGATTAAAGTCATGTCATAAGTAGTTCTCATCAATGGTGATTAGAACCATTCCTCAGAACATGAGTGATTATGTCTGCTCGTTTGAGAATTAGTTCGCTCTAATGCTAGCTAAACGTTGTTAGGTTATGATACATATGACAATTCATAAATCATGCGGAAAAAACCATAAAGCCAGGCAAGCATATTATTTACACATAATCATTTAGCATAGTTTAGATGCATACACTTTGTTGCGTGCCTTCCCTAGCTGCGCCCGAACCGAACAAGAACAAGTCTTTAGGACTCCAAATGTCGTCCCTCCGTAGATAGTCCACAGCACGTCCGGATCCGCCTTAAGCTTGACCAACTAGAATCGCCCTTAAGGTACTTAGAATTTTCGGCTATTGTAGGCAATTATATGACTGAATTTTTGCTCTCAAAAATCACTTTGAATACTTGAATCGTATATACAAATAATGACCCTAGGCCCTTATTTATAGAGGTATGGAAAAGGAATTGTAATCCTACTAGGATGTGGATTTGTTAATTAGAACTTTATTAGGACTCTAAATAACAAAGAAAATCTAATAGGATTATGATTTTAATCTTCGCACGAATCCTAATAGGATTAGGATTTCCCGCACACGCATCGTACAAGCCGTGCACCCGCGCAGGCCTTGCGGCCCATGACAAGCGCACAACCCATGTGCAGTGCTGCGTGCGCGCGCGCCCTTGGCTGGGCCTGGCCTTGCGCTGGGCCTGGCCTTGCGCTGGGCCTGGTCGAGGCGTGCGTTGCTGCGTGTGGCTCGCTGGGCGATGGCCTGGCTTCGTGCTGGGCCTTCGTCTAGCGGGCCTCGTCCGATGCTAATTCGTACGATACACTTCCGATTAAATTCCCGATTCCGGAATTCATTTCCGATACGAACAACATTTAATATTTCCGATTCCGGAATTAATTTCCGTTTCGAACAAATATTTAATATTTCCGTTTCCGGAATTATTTTCCGATTCCGATAATATTTCCGATTCTGACAATATTTCCGTTTCCGGCAATATTTCCGATTCCGGCAATATTTCCATTTCCGATAATATTTTCCGATACGTACCATGTTTCCGTTTCCGGCAACATCTACGACTTGGATAATATTTATATTTCCGATACGATCCATATTTCCGTTTCCGGCAATATCATCGTTTCCGGAGTATTCATTTCTTGCCTGTGACGATCTCAGCTCCCACTGAAACCAAGATCTGTCGATTCCGAATATCCATAGATAGAGTATTTAATGCCATTAAATACTTGATCCGTTTACGTACTATTTGTGTGACCCTACGGGTTCAGTCAAGAGTAAGCTGTGGATTAATATAATTAATTCCACTTGAACTGAAGCGGCCTCTAGTCAGGCATTCAGCTCACTTGATCTCACTGAATTATTAACTTGTTAATTAATACTGAACCGCATTTATTAGACTTAATATTATATGCATACTTGGACCAAGGGCACTATTTCCTCCAGTCTCCCACTTGTCCTTAGGGACAAGTGTGCATTTCCTAATTCCTTTGTCGCTCGATGCTTGCTCTTGAACATAAGGTAAGAGTTGTCATCCTTATTATGTCCAGAGGTGTTCCTCGGTTTCAGAGTTCAACTGATCAAATAAACAGATAATCATAGCCTATGATTCATCCGAGCACGGTCATGCATTTCACAGTTTCTAGCTCTCCGAGTGGCCTTGTACAACTTTTAAGCATCTCATCCCGATTTATGGGAGGACAATCCCAATCTTGCGATCTTGAGATTAGACTTCGTTTGATAGGTGATTACCTGAGCGTTGCCTTTATAGCCTCCTTTTACGGTGCGACGGTTGGTCAACGTCAAAGCAACCAGTTCTCAAACAAGTAATCTCAAATCACTCAGGTATTGAGGATTTAGTGTCTAATAATTTTAATGAAATTTACTTATGACAGATTTTCATCTCTTACAGTAAAGTTTCATAGGTCTTGTCCGATACTAGTCTTCCCAAAGTAAGTATCTATGCAAATGATTATGACATTGCCATGTCCACATAGTTCAAGAAACAGAACTACTAGTCATCTTGCATTCTAATCGTCTAACGTTTTCTATGCGTCCAATTTTATAGAAAACTCCGACCAGGGACCATTTTCAAATTTTGACATTCAAGTTCACTTGATAGACATTTCTTAGTCACAGGACTGGTCCTGACAGTCTATCTTGAATATATCGTCAAATTGAAGGGACTCATCATTTAATACTAAACCAAGATTAAATGGAATATGAAAATACATTTCATATATGATAAATGTTCAACCCCATTGTTTTATAACCATGGGCCTCAAACCCATCTTTAAAACAGTTCATGGAATTCAAAGCTATGCTTGATTTCCAGTGCCACAATGTGAGTGTTGTTTCTCACTTGTTGCATAGGTTTAGTTATCATGCTTTGCCAATCTTAATATCCTTTTCATCGAATGTTCTTCGAGATAGATGATAAGATCTTTTGAGTATGTTTATTTTGTGATCTAGTCTTTCTTGCTACAATAGTGGTTCTACGCATTTTGCAATGAAGAACCATTAAGTCAACAGACATGTGATCTTCCCAAGTTCAATGAAGAACTCATATAAACAACTCTATTTTATTGCTTCTTAGGCAATAATTACTTTTACTTCAACTGTATAGGTTGCTAGTGATGCTTTGTTTGGATCTACTTATCCAAGCAGTTCACAGATATGTGGAAGACTCTCCAACTATATCTTAGAACATAGAAATTATTATTTTAATTTCCCACGCAACAACTCATGGTCTCCAATCCATGTTGCCATTTCAAAACACAATGCTCTATAGCTCGTCCTTGTCAATGGTTAACTTCAAAGGAATCTTGCTTGATCCTTTGCCAGTGTTTATGCGTGTAGCATCAATATTTAGCATATCTTTATTTCCTTGAATCAAGAACTATTCCTATGTACCTTTTCAAGTACCATAAGTTTTTCTTGATCTCAATCTAGTTGATCTTCACTTAGATCAATAGAGATTGGTATATGTTCGTTATGCCTAAAGCCATACGATACGTTTTTGGCGATCCTCATATTATATCATACATGATAAATTCTTTTGCAGAATAATTCCCAATTGAATTCTATTCATGTAAGTTTAGCTCATCTAGTTTCAGTAGATACTAAATCTAGCTAAAGTCTATTCTTTAAAAGCCACTTCTAAAGTCCTTAAAGAATACGTGTTCGGATTTTCTAAAGAACTTCGAAAAGCCTCCGGAATGTCCGTTTATGTTTGTTGTTCGCCTCGAATACTTTCGAGGTCTATTTTCTCCCACTTGTCATTTTGGAAACGAATCTCCAAAAGGACATTATTTCGAGCAAACAAACATTATGTTCTCAAAAATTCGTGGTAGAAACAATACCCTTGTGTCTCATTTGAATAAATCACAATGAAACATATATCTATACTTGGGCCTTAGTTTGTCGAATGACAAACACTAAGCTCCCACTGAGTTTTGCAACTCTCTAGATATATTTTATGAAAAGTTATTCTGAAATTACTTTTCAATAGCTTTGACGAATTTGGTTTAGTTTGGTGGTAGTTGAGCATTTTGTTTTAGAAATTATAGGAAAAGTCTTTATGATCCATCATTGATCGAATCAAGTACTAATTGTCTTCGATGGTTCCAACTTAGATATGCCATATCTTGTGGAGCTAGATTGTGAATTTTACTACACACAATCATTGATGATCATGCTTGACTTAAGTAATCATCAACATGATCTAACCTAGATCTTTATGATTTCTTGCCAAGTGGATTTTATACTTCTGAATCTTTGAACTACCCAAACAGATTCAACTTATATCACATTTGAGTCAATAAACCTATATTCACTCAAATCCATGTGAAATAATAAAGTCATAAAATCTTTCTTTAGCTTTGAACTCTATTGTCTAGGCGTTCTAACAATAGTTCATATCTTTTGTTACTTTCAACAAGTAAGACTAGTCGTCTCAAATTGATCTAGAAATCAATGAACTTTCAAAAGTCCATTAAAATAGAGCTTTTGAATGTTAACTTGTTGATATGGTCTAAGCAACAATGCCAAAGATTAGTGGAACTCAAATCAAGGGGTTGATTTGAACCTAGTAAAGTTCTTTAAAGAGTTGTTTGTTTTAATCAAGCATATTGACTCAACCTGTAATTGACCATTTCATTCAAATAAACAAACAAACATTGTTTTTGTTTTTCTTGAATGTGAGTCTTTCTGTGTTTGAAAACAGAAATTTAGGTATGTTGATTATGGAACAAAATAGCCATTAAGTTCCAGCCTTTGAAAAGGACTTAAAACAAACTAGATGACCCTACAACTAATGTAGCATTGCCATGCTCCATTTCCCACTTGTAGGTCATTAGTGTATCCTAGCTTCCATTATTTGAGTTATTACCGAAGTAAGAACCTCAAGCGGTATATGATACCAAGGAAGTTTGATTCCTAGGTCACTTCTCTTTAAACATAAACTTATAGGTAGAAACGGAATCGTAAATTCCTTTCATTTGTTCCTCGTTTTCCTATTTCTTGTACCCTTTCTTATAGTCTTAAGAATTGAATTCTTTAGTGTTGACTTTTATACTTTGTTAGACATGTCCAATGTCACTCCAACAAGGTTCTTACCATTTTAATTTATGTTGAATATTAAGTTTCAACTAGATAATCTTACCAGAAGCTTCTAAAGTTCTCTAAGCATCGATCTATTCGAATGTCTAGGGACTAGACTCATTCGAGAATTAAATGGACAAAGATATTAGGTTGTTAACCATTGGTAAAGCTGAGCGTATTAAACTCAATGCTTTATGATCTCAAAACTACAGTGTATTTTGAATTCACAAGCACCAATTGGTTTGCCATTCGACTTTGATGTTCGAAAACAACCATAAAAGTCGCTATAAGAAACGTACATTTTAAATTGCTCACTTTCTCTCATTTCCGTGAATCGTTCTTGGATTCACTACCAATCGAGGAAATTTACTGTTACCTTTCTAAAAGGATTTATTGCAGTGCAAGATATTTAATTATAAACAATAATTAAAACATACATTGAAGCATGCAAAGTCTAAACATTTATCATGAATAATAACTTGAAAATGAAAGCAATCATGCAATTTAAACAAGTTATTAGCATTTTATTCGAATTATGTGTTCCGGCAGGTGTGAATAAAATGATTCCAAGATCCTAAAATCGTTGAAGAATTAAGCACAGTTTGTCGACTTAATCCTAAAACATCTTAGGTAAGCAAAAACCTTTTGCTAATAGTCTAGAAACTATTCTTGGTTGATAGGCACGTCTAAGAACTTATTAGGTAAACCTATCGATTTTGCCACGACATAAAAGGACTCCTTACTTATATCGCTGAGTTTCACCAAAACTAACATGTACTCACAATTATTTGTGTACCTTGCCCCTTTAGGACCAATAAGTAACACCTCGCTGAGCGAAAACTATTACTAGATTGATGTAAAGGATATCCAAGCAAGTGTATATTTTGGCATGGCACCTTTTAACTCAATTTTTAAGTTTGGAACTTAAGGCTCTTACTATGTTGGTTAGATTTTAAGTGAACTAAAATCCTTAATCATGCAACATAATCAAACCGCAATCTCATGCATAATTAAGACATATTTAAAGCAATAAATAACTTAAAGCATGCATAAGATAAATGTGATCTAGTATGGCCCGACTTCATCTTGAAGCTTTAACTTCAAAGTCCGTCTTGAAAATCTCCGTGGGAGGCACCATTTTCTTCAAATAGGATAAGCTATAATTAAAACTAATTACAACTATTTGATGGTACGCAGACCATATTTGAATTGAAAAACAACTTTGGTACTTTAGACCAATAAACTTATGCATTTCTAGCTTGTACCATGGTACGGACTTATGAAATTTAAGCCTGTACCATGGTACAGACTTATGAGTTTTTAGCTCCGACCATGGTATAGACTTATGTAGTTTAAACTCGTACCATGGAAGGAGCTTAAACTTCACAAGTCTATGTCATGGTCGGAGCTAAAAACTCATAAGTCTATGTCGATTTAATTATTTTTGAAGTTGTTGACTTATTCATTTTAGGCTCTGTCCATGGAATGGACTTGTGAATTTTAAGCTCGTTCCATGGCTCGAGCTTAATCCGCATAAGTCTAGACCATGGACGAAGCTTAAATCGCATAAGTCCATATCTATTTAAGTTGATAAAAAAAATAAAGACTTATGCATTTTAGGCTCCATCCATGGTCTAGACTTGTGAATTTAAGCTCGTTCCATGGTTCGAGCTTAATCTGCATAAGTCTAGGCCATGGACGAAGCTTAAATCGCATAAGTCCATGTCTATTTAAGTTGTAAAAAAAAAGACTTATGCATTTTAGGCCCCATCCATGGAAGGGACTTATAAATTTAAAGCTCCTACCATGGATAAGGCTTAATTTGCATAAGTCTAGACCATGGACATGGCTTAATTCGCATATGTCTAGACCATACATGGGACTAAATTTACATAGTCTAGAATATAGACGGGGCTAAAATCACACAAATCTATATGTTCTAAACCCAAATTCGAATCGAACTTCCACAACAACATTAACATATAACAACAAAACTTTAACATTTACCAACAAATTTAACAAAAAATTACCACACGATTCAACCCAATTTGATTTGCATCACAAATTAAAATTAAAAAACAAAAATAAATCATGAATCACTCCCAGCAAACTCCATTAACAAATTTCTGTCAATTAACTCCCCCTATACGACTTACTGTCAATTTTTTGGAACAAATTTCTGTCAATTTTTGGTGGATCAACCCAGACTAATAAGTCTCATTATCACAAATATAACCAAATGCATCAAGAATAATAACCCAATTCATGGATAACCCAACAAAAAAATTGAAGAAGAAGGTGGTTGTGTGGTGGTGGTCGTGTGAGGTTATGATTCATATGACAAAACATAAATCATGCGGAAAAACCATAAAGCCAGGAAAGCATATTATTTACACATAATCATTTAGCATAGTTTAGATGCATACACTTTGTTGCGTGCCCTCCCTAGCTGCTCCCGAACTGAACAAGAACAAGTCTTTAGGACTCCAAGTGTCGTCCCTCCGTAGATAGTCCACAGCACGTCCGGATCCGCCTTAAGCTTGATCAACTAGAATCGTCCTTAAGGTACTTGGAATTTTCGGCAACTTGTAGGCAAATGTGTGACTGATTTTTCTTTCAAAAACTTTCCTTTAGAATACTCCAATC
This sequence comes from Spinacia oleracea, assembly GCF_020520425.1. NCBI lineage: Eukaryota > Viridiplantae > Streptophyta > Magnoliopsida > Caryophyllales > Amaranthaceae > Spinacia > Spinacia oleracea. The sequence continues at coordinate 38,603,247 of NC_079489.1, read as the reverse complement.
CCGTGCTATAAATTATGACCTAGCTCTTATTTATAGAGGTATGGAAAGGGAATTGGAATCCTAGTAGGATACGAATTAATTAAACTTAGAATCCTCTAAGAACTCTAATTAATTAATTTATCCTTTTAGGAATAGGAATTTAATCATATACCAAATCCTAATAGCTTTAGGAATCGTTCATGAACACAAACACACACACGCACGGCAGCCACGAGGGCCGCCCATGCGCGTGCGTGCGAGCAGCAGCCCACGCCACGAGGCCCACACAGCCGTGGCCTTGGCGCGCGCTAGGCCTGGGCGCTGCCTTGGCTGGGTGTGTGGCGTGCGTTTGGCTTGCTGGGCGATGGCCCGACTTCGTGCTGGGCCTTCGTCCGGCAGGCCTCGTCCGATGCTTATTCGTACGATACACTTCCGATTAAATTCCCGGTTCCGGAATTCATTTCCGACCAGAACAATATTTAATATTTCCGATTCCGGAATTAATTTCCGTTTCGAACAAATATTTAATATTTCCGTTTCCGGAATTATTTTCCGATTCCGATAATATTTCCGATTCTAACAATATTTCCGTTTCCGGCAATATTTCCGATTCCGATAATATTTTCCGATACGTACCATGTTTCCGTTTCCGGCAACATCTACGACTTGGATAATATTTATATTTCCGATACGATCCATATTTCCGTTTCCGGCAATATCATAGTTTCCGGAGTATTCATTTCTTGCCTGTGACGATCTCAGCTCCCACTGAAACCAAGATCCGTCGATTCCGAATATCCATAGATGGAGTATTTAATGCCATTAAATACTTGATCCGTTTACGTACTATTTGTGTGACCCTACGGGTTCAGTCAAGAGTAAGCTGTGGATTAATATAATTAATTCCACTTGAACTGAAGCGGCCTCTAGTCAGTCATTCAGCTCACTTGATCTCACTAAATTATTATCTTGTTAATTAATACTGAACCGCATTTATTAGACTTAATATTATATGCATACTTGGACCAAGGGCACTATTTCTTTCAGTCTCCCACTTGTCCTTAGGGACAAGTGTGCATTTACCTAATTCCTTTGTCGCTCGATGCTTGCTCTTGAACATAAGGTAAGAGCTGTCATCCTTATTATGTCCAGAGGTGTTTCTCGGTTTCAGAGTTCAACTGATCAAATAAACAGATAATCATAGCCTATGATTCATCCGAGCACGGCCATGCATTTCACAGTTTCTAGCTCTCCGAGTGGCCTTGTACAACTTTTAAGCATCTCATCCCGATTTATGGGAGGACAATCCCAATCTTGCGATCTTGAGATTAGACTTCGTTTGATAGGTGATTACCTGAGCGTTGCCTTTATAGCCTCCTTTTACGGTGCGACGGTTGGTCAACGTCAAAGCAACCAGTTCTCAAACAAGTAATCTCAAATCACTCAGGTATTGAGGATTTAGTGTCTAATAATTTTAATGAAATTTACTTATGACAGATTTTCATCTCTTATAGTAAAGTTTCATAGGTCTGTCCGATACTAGTCTTCCCAAAGTAAGTATCTATGCAAATGATTATGACATTGCCATGCCCACATAGTTCAAGAAACAGAACTACTAGTCATCTTGCATTCTAGTCTTCTAACGTTTTCTATGCGTCCAATTTTATAGAAAACTCCGACCAGGGATCATTTTCAACTTTTGACATTCAAGTTCACTTGATAGACATTTCTTAGTCACAGGACTGGTCCTGACAGTCTATCTTGAATATATCGTCAAATTGAAGGGACTCATCATTTAATACTAAACCAAGATTAAATGGAATATGAAATTACATTTCATATATGATAAATGTTCAACCCCAATGTTTTACAACCATGGGCCTCAAACCCATTTTTTTAAAACAGTTCATGGAATTTCAAAGCTATGCTTGATTTCCAGTGCTACAATGTGAGTGTTGCTTCTCACTTGTTGCATAGGTTTAGTTATCATGCTTTGCCAATCTTAATATCCCTTTCATCGAATGTTTTTCGAGATAAGATGACAAGATCTTTTGAGTTTGTTTATTATGTAATCTAGTCTTTCTTACTACAATAGTGGTTCTACGCATTTTGCAATGAAGAACCATCAACTCAGCAGACATGTGATCCACCCAAGTTCAGTGAAGAACTTTTTAATGTAAACAACTCTGTTTTATTGCTTCTTAGGCAATAATTACTTTTACTTCAACTGTTTAGGTTGCTAGTGATGCTTTGGTTTAGATTTACTTATCCAAGCAGTTCACGGATATGTGGAAGACTTTCCAGCTGTATCTTAGAACATAGAAATTATTATTTTAATTTCCCACGCAACAACTCATGGTCTCCAATCCATGTTGCCATTTCAAAACACGATGCTCTTTAGCTCGTCCTTGTCAATGGATAACTCCAAAGGAATCTTTCTTGATCCTTTGCCAGTGTTTATGCGTGTAGCATCAATATTTAGCATATCTTTATTTCCTTGAATCAAGAACTATTCTTATGTACCTTTTCAAGTACCATAAGTATTCTTGATCTCAATCTAGTTGATCTTCACTTAGATCAATAGAGATTGGTATATGTTCGTTATGCCTAAAGCCATACGATATATTTTTGGCGATCCTCATATTATATCATACATGATAAATTATTTTGCAGAATTATTCTCAATTGAATTCTATTCATGTAACTTTAGCTCATTCAATTTCAGTAGATACTGAATCCAGCTAAATTCTTTGACATATAATATAGGTTTAAGAATCTCACTTAGATCCTTTGATGTTTAACTTAGTAAATGCTTATACATAGTTCAAACATCTTTTACTTAGATTTAGTCATATGGGTCGAACATCTCCAATGGAGTATTTTGTGTTTGATTTAGTAAATTCCATTACTTAATCTAAAACAATATTATAAGATCTTTGTAACCAGATCTTAATACCCAGTATGTACTAAGTTTCGCCATGGTCCATCATTGATGAATAATTTCAAATCTAAGTATTTAGCATTTGAATGTTATTTCACAATAGAGAGATATGTGTGTGATACACATAGGACCAATTAAGTTTTATGTACTCCCACTAAACTTCTTATATATTTATAAGAATCATGTACATTTTATGAAACTAAAATACTTAATAGCTTCACTAAAATGCAGTTCCAATTCCCAATTGCTTGCTTAAATCTGTACTTAGATTTCATAAGCTAGCTTTCCTTTTCAAGCATTTATTTGGATCCACAAATCCTATGACATACCATGTACATAGTTTATTCCAACATTTGATTGAGGAATACGTTTTGTCATCCAATTGCTATATGTACCAATATGCAATCATTGCTTGAATTATAGACTTGAGCATTACGATTATGCATGAGGTTTCAACACAATCCACACCGTGAATTTTCTTGGAACCTTTAGCAACTAATCTAGCTTTGTGTGTGAACACAATTCCATGTTTGATGGTTTTTATTCCTTAAAACAAACTTGCAACCAATAGGTGTGAAACTTTTCTTGCAAATCAACAAAATTTCAATTTTGTCATCAAAACATTGAGTATGTTTTATGGCCTTTAACCAATTAAACATATAGTCTATATATGGCCTCTAACCATTTTAGGGAATCTGGGTTTCGTCATAGCCCTCTTACAAGTCACAAACTCATTTATCTATGTGATAATAGTTTGACTGCAAGTTGTAGGTTCTTCACTATCTAATAGAAGAATCGCATAGCTTCAGTGACCTGATCTTCATGTTTACTTGGGTATCGAACATCAAACAATAGAATATCAATAGCCACTTGAAAGTCCTTTGAATATTCTGTTCTCCTTGAAGCACTTGTAAAGTCTTCTAAGAGATGTCTATTCTTTAAAGCCACTTCTAAAGTCCTTAAGAATAAGTGTACGGATTTTCTGAAGAACTTCGAAAAGCCTCCGGAATGTCCGTTTATGTTTGTTGTTCGCCTCGAAGACTTTCGAGGTCTATTTTCTCCCACTTGTCATTTTGGAAACGAATCTCCAAAAGGACATTATTTCGAGCAAACAAACATTATGTTCTCAAAACATTCGTGGTAGAAACAATACCCTTGTGTCTCATTTGAATAAATCACAATGAAACGTATATCTATACTTGGGCCTTAGTTTGTTGAATAACAAACACTAAGCTCCCACTGAGTTTAGGAACTCTTTAGATATATGATGAAAAGATATTCTGAAATTACTTTTCAATAGCTTTGACGAATTTTGGTTTAGTTTGGTGGTAGTTGAGCATTTTGTTTTAGAAATTATAGGAAAAGTCTTTATGATCCATCATTGATCGAATCAAGTACTAATCGACTTCGATCATCCAACTTAGATATGTCATATCTCATGGAGCTAGATTGTGAATTTTACTACACACAATCATTGATGATTATTCTTGACTTAAGTAATCATCAAAATGATCTAACCTAGATCTTTATGATTTCTTGCCAAGTGGGATTTATACTTCTGAATCTTTGAACTAGCCAAACAGATTCAAACTTATATCACATTGAGTAAATAAACCTATATTCACTCAAATCTATGTGAAATAATAAAGTCATAAAACCTTTCTTTAGCTTTGAACTCTATCGTCTAGGCGTTCTAACAATAGTTCATATCTTTTGTTACTTTCAACAAGTAAGACTAGCTTGTCTTGAATTGATCTAGAAATCAATCAACTTTCAAAAGTTCATCAAAATAGAGCTAATGAATGTTAACTTGTTGATATGGTCTAAGCAACAGTGCCAAAGATTAGTGGAACTCAAATCAAGGGGTTGATTTGAACCTAGTAAAGTTTTTATTGTTAAAGAATTGTTTGTTTTAATCAAGCATATTGACTCAACCCATAATTGACCATTTCACTCAAATAAACAAACAAACATTGTTTTTGTTTTTCTTGAATGTGAGTCTTTCTGTGTTTGAAAACAGAAATTTAGGTATGCTGATTATGGAACAAAATAGCCATTAAGTTCCAGCCTTTGAAAGGACTTAAAACAAACTAGATGACCCTACAACTAATGTAGCATTGCCATGCTTCATTTCCCACTTGTAGGCCATTAGTGTAGCCTAGCTTCCATTGTTTGAGTTATTACCGAAGTAAGAACCTCAAGCGGTATATGATACCAAGGAAGTTTGATTGCTAGGTCACTTCTCTTTAAACATAAACTTATAGGTAGAAACGGAATCGTAAATTCCTTTCATTTGTTCCTTTGTTTTCCTATTTCTTGTACCCTTTCTTATAGTCTTAATAATTGAATTCTTTAGTGTTGACTTTTATACTTTGTTAGACATGTCCAATGTCACTCCAACAAGGTTCATACCATTTAATTTATGTTGAATATTTTGTTTCAACTAGATGATCTTACCAGAAGCTTATAAAGTTCTCTAATCATCGATCTATTCGAATGTCTAGGGACTAGACTCATTCGATAATTAAATGGACAAAGATATTAGGTTGTTAACCATTGGTAAAGCTGAGCGTTTAAACTCAATGCTTTATGATCTCAAAACTACATTGTATTTTGAATTCACAAGCACCAATAGGTTTGCCATTCGACTTTGATACTCGAAAACAACCATAAAAGTCGCTAAAAGAAACGTACATTTTAAATTGCTCATTTTCTCTCATTTCCGTGAATCGTTCTTGGATTCATTACCAATCGAGGAAATTTACTGTTACCTTTCTAAAAGGATTTAATGCAGTGCAAGATGTTTAATTATAAAAATAATTAAAACATACATTGAAGCATGCAAAGTCTAAACATTTATCATGAGTAATAACTTGAAAATTAAAGCAATCATGCAATTTAAACAAGTCATTGGCATTTTATTCGAATTTATTGTTCCGGCAGGTGTGAATAAAATGATTCCAAGACCCTAAAACCATTGAAGAATTAAGCACATTATGTATTTTGACTCAATTCTAAAACATTTTAGGTAAGCAAAAGCCTTTTGCTAATAGTCTAGAAACTACTCTTGGTTGATAGGTACGTCTAAGAACTTATTAGGTAAACCTATCGATTTTGCCACGACATAAAAGGACTCCTTACTTATATCATTGTGTTTTACCAAAACTAACATGTACTCACAATTATTTGTGTACCTTACCCCTTTAGTATCGATAAGTAACACCTCGCTATGGCGGAAAACTATTACTAAGATCGATGAAAAAACGATATCCAAGTAAGTGTTATTTTGGCATGGCACCTTTTAACTCAATTTTTAAGTTTGGAACTTAAAGCTCTTACTATGTTGGTTAGATTTTAAGTGAACTAAAATCCTTAATCATGCAACATAATCAAGCTTCAATCTCATGCATATTTAAGACATATTTAAAAGCAATAAATAACTTAAAACATGCATAAGATAAATGTGATCTAGTATGGCCCGACTTCATCTTGAAGCTTCAACTTCAAAGTCCGTCTTGAAAATCTCCGTGGGAGGCTCCATTTTCTTCAAATAGGATAAGCTATAATTAAACTAATTACAACTATTTGATGGTACGCAGACCATATTTGAATTGAAAAACAATTTTGGTACTTTAGACTAATTACATTCAAATTAATGGTACGCAGACCATATTTTCTATCCTATTTGGGCCATACTAGTCACTTCATCACCTGCAAAACAGTACATATACAATATATACCATTCACCCATTCATTAACATGAATGGCCCACATAGCTGGTTAGTAAAACACATTATGCATCACAAAAACATTTGCAGCAATTAATCAAGGGCACCAATAATCTACAAATTATTCAGTCCTTATTAATTCTAATCAAGTTGTTTTAACCTTAAGGATTTGTAGACCTAATCAAGAATATATGACTAAAAAGAGCTCCCACTTAAACCAATAAATTCATATGCTTTACTAATTTTAAACATAAAAATGTATTTCTAGTCTAACCGGAAACATACAAATTTAGTTAAAATTTAAAGCTCATATAAATTTATAATTGAATCCAAAATTTAATTTAATTTCAGTCGTATTTAAATTAATTCATGATTTTAATTTTAGTAAAATAATTAGAATAAATAAAATTTATTATAATTACAATATTCAAAATTAAAATCCAAGAAAATAATTTAAATTATTAATTTTAAAATTAATTAAAATTAAGTAAACTGAAAATTTCAAATTAAAATTTCAAAACGATCTAATCGCAACGCAACAATCCCACGCAACGCACGCCCATGGGCCACACGCACACAGCCATCGCTGGCCATGTGCGCGCAGCCCATGCTCTGCGTCGCATCGCTGCTGCTCACCATCGCAAGGCATCAATCGAACACGCGAGCTGGTGCTCGCTGCGCGCGCCAGCGCTCGATGCACGCGAGCCATCGCTCGCTGCACTCGCTTGCCAGCGCTCGATCCATGCGAGTCATCGCTCGCTGCGCGCCTGCCTTTCCCGCACGCGAGCTTGCGCTCATCGCACGAGGCAGCAGTATGCGAGCTGGCGCTCGCTGCGCGCGAGCCATCGACGCTGTGCGTAGCGCTCGTGGCACGCGAGCTTGCGCTCACTGCGCGCGAGGCTCCGCATGCTTGCGCGAGGCAGTGCGCGCTGTGGCGCAGCACGCTTGCTGCCCACACGCGACTGCTCGTGCCTTGCTCTCGCCCCTGCCCACACGCCCATTGCTCACAGCCCACGACACAAGGCCGGGCTACTGCCTTGTGCTCGTGCACCATGCCCTTGCTCGCTGCATTTGTACCGCATGGGCGACGAGCTATCTTGCTCGTCGTCGCATGCCCGCACTATACAACACCCCTTAAGGGTTACACGTAGCGTCCATTGCTTTGTGCGTGCAAGTTATATGAGCGAGTCGCATAAAAATTAAAAATTTATATTCAAAATTAATGACAAATTAATAAATTATATTAATTTCATAATTTTAGGGCGAAAAATCTAAAATTTATTATTTAATTGATTTCTGATTAACATGGATTCAAGTCTAGGTCATAAAAATTAAAATTTAACATAAATTTACAATTTTTATGGTGGTTTTTAATCATAGGTATCTAATTAAATTATAAGTAATTATGAAAATCAAATTAATTCTAAATTATTCCAATTTTCAACAAATTAATCATAATTACAAATTAGATTGCATAATTAACAAGGCTAGGCATTCAAACTTGTTAAACATATACAGTAGGTCAATCAAAAATTCAAGATTTATCAATAAGAATCGCAAATATTTAATTTAACATCTTAAATTTACGAAATTTTGCATTCGAAAAACTAAAACCTCCGAAAGGTCATAGTTAGGCTTCGAATTTGAGAATTCTGGGTTCGGCCGAAAAAGATTATTTTTGTCAAAATTTTAGAATGCCTTTTACATGCGGAATTGACACAAAAATTACTCGATTTGGATGAGTAACGAAGAAACTGCCGAAAAACTGCGTACGTATAATTAAATAAACGCAATTTGCAATTAATTAACAATTACGAAAATTAATCACCCCTTTTAATTCTTGCAAATTTGTAATATTTAACCATGTTCATGCAATTTAGATTATGAAAATAATAAGAGGCTCGTGATACCACTGTTAGGTTATGATACATATGACAATTCATAAATCATGCGGAAAAAACCATAAAGCCAGGAAAGCATATTATTTACACATAATCATTTAGCATAGTTTAGATGCATACACTTTGTTGTGTGCCTTCCCTAGCTGCGCCCGAACCGAACAAGAACAAGTCTTTAGGACTCCAAATGTCGTCCCTCCGTAGATAGTCCACAGCACGTCCGGATCCGCCTTAAGCTTGACCAACTAGAATCGCCCTTAAGGTACTTAGAATTTTCGGCTATTGTAGGCAATTATATGACTGAATTTTTGCTCTCAAAAATCACTTTGAATACTTGAATCGTATATACAAATAATGACCCTAGGCCCTTATTTATAGAGGTATGGAAAAGGAATTGTAATCCTACTAGGATGTGGATTTGTTAATTAGAACTTTATTAGGACTCTAAATAACAAAGCAAATCTAATAGGATTAGGATTTTAATCTTCGCACGAATCCTAATAGGATTAGGATTTCCCGCACACGCATCGTACAAGCCGTGCACCCGCGCAGGCCTTGCGGCCCACGACAAGCGCACAGCCCATGTGCGGTGCTGCGTGCGCGCGCGCCCTTGGCTGGGCCTGGCCTTGCGCTGGGCCTGGTCGAGGCGTGCGTTGCTGCGTGCGGCTCGTTGGGCGATGGCCTGGCTTCGTGCTGGGCCTTCGTCTAGCGGGCCTCGTCCGATGCTAATTCGTACGATACGCTTCCGATTAAATTCCCGATTCCGGAATTCATTTCCGATACGAGCAACATTTAATATTTCCGTTTCGAACAAATATTTAATATTTCCGTTTCCGGAATTATTTTCCGATTCCGATAATATTTCCGATTCTGACAATATTTCCGTTTCCGGCAATATTTCCGATTCCGGCAATATTTCCATTTCCGATAATATTTTCCGATACATACCATGTTTCCGTTTCCGGCAACATCTACGACTTGGATAATATTTATATTTCCGATACGATCCATATTTCCGTTTCCGGCAATATCATTGTTTTTGGAGTATTCATTTCTTGCCTGTGACGATCTCAGCTCCCACTGAAACCAAGATCCGTCGATTCCGAATATCCATAGATGGAGTATTTAATGCCATTAAATACTTGATCCGTTTATGTACTATTTGTGTGACCCTACGGGTTCAGTCAAGAGTAAGCTGTGGATTAATATAATTAATTCCACTTGAACTGAAGCGGCCTCTAGTCAGGCATTCAGCTCACTTGATCTCACTGAATTATTAACTTGTTAATTAATACTGAACCGCATTTATTAGACTTAATATTATATGCATACTTGGATCAAGGGCACTATTTCCTTCAAACGTCGCACCGTAAAAGGAGGCTATAAAAGAAGTTATTGGGCGTACTATGAATCAAAGTGAGTGTTCATAGATTGCAAGAATGGATTGTCCTCCTATATTTGATAGGATATGGTGTTGTTGTGTAACAAGGCCTCTTGGAGAGTTAGATACTGTGAAAATACATGGCCGTGCTCGGAATGGTTAAGGCTTAACCTTCTGTAAAAGTTTAACAGTTGAGCTCTGTAATCCGAGAAATACTTCTGGACCTAATAAGGATGGCTTGGATCTTACCTTATGTTCAACAAGTAACACTAAGCGACAAAGGAATGTGAATGCACAATTGTCTGAATGACAAGTGGGAGACTGAAGGAAATGTGCCCTTCACCCTAGGTGCATTAAGTCTAATACCAAGGTTCAGATTAATTGCGAACAATTAATTCAGTAAGATCAGTGATCGGAACAGCTAGCTGGAGCAATGCTTCCGATCAGTGAGTTCTAATCTATATTAGGCTCACAACTTACTCTTGACTGAACCTATAAGGTCACACCAATAACATGTAACAGATCACCGGATTAAATGAATCAGAAATTCATTAAATAGCTTTTCGGGAATTAGTTTGGAAAAACGTATTATATGATACGACCTTGCATCGGAATCGTATATCGTATCGCAAATATTCGTAAGCTAGGCGAAACGAATAATCGTATCGTACGACGTTGATTCGTCGTGTATGATACGATAAATAATATCCGTAAGGCGTTCGTCGCGAATACGAGCCGCATCGGAGCTGCCGGCCCGTCGAGCCAAGCGTGCATGCGCGCAAGGCCCAACGAGCCAGCGAGCTCGCTACGCAGCAAGCAAGCCAGCCCGCGCGGGCGTGGCAGCGCGCACAAAGGCACAACAACACAGCAGTGAGCAAAGAAAGGCCCACGACCCATGCTGCTCGGCTGCGCTGTGGGCTTCAGCCTGCAGTGTGTGTGCTGTGCGCGGGCTGTGCACGAGTGTGTGATGTGTGGCCGGTCAAGGCCTTTGGTCTTGGCCGGTTAAACCTAATATAACAATTAGGTTATATTTTTCACACACACACAACCCAATCAATTTTTCCAGAAAACCTAAACCTAATTCCTAAATTACGTAGTTTAGTTTTTCTCTCTACCCAAAAACTATTCATCCCGAAAAGCAAACTATCTTGTGCGTTGTCTAAGCTACAATAATCAAGACGGGTCTGAACGTGTCGGTGAACCAAATAGAGGAACGACAAGTGGATTTCTTTGTTCGTGTTTGTTGATACTATATTCGGGAAAACACGCTTCAAATGTAAGTATGCTTAAACTGTGCTTTATACATGTTTCCTGGCTTTGAGGATGTTCCGCACATGTTATGTATGTTTAACTGTATTCCCCAACATTTGAGATCCGAACGCCAAACGACTACTTAATAATAAGTGTGTACGACATAGATTCAAGTCTAAAAATCTCAACTTTAGGACAAGTTGCTCATCCAAAAGTGTCTTAGATTTTGAGTTATAGAAGTTGAACTTTAAATATAGAATATTGTATATTGAACTTGAATATTGAACTTAGGAGTCTTGAATCTTAAAGGTTAGACCTTTTAATGTTAAAAAGGTTTCACCTTTGATATGCTCCATAACTTGAAAATGATTCTAGTTTAAGGAAGTGATTACAATCAACCTTAAACATCATAGAATCTTGAAAATGAAACTTGTACTTGAACATTGAATGTGTGGAGTCTTGAATCTCAAAGATTAAACCTTTTAATTTTGAAAACGCTTCACCTTTGATTTGCTCCATAACTTGAAAATGATTGTAGTTTAAGGAAGTGATTACAAACAACCTTAAACATCATGGAATCCATAACTTTGTACTTGAATCATAGAAAGTGTTGGTTTTTGTAAAAATATGTGATTGTTGTAAGTGACACTTTTGAGAGCAAAAGTGTCAACTTTACTAATCATTTTGGAAGAAAAATTGAATCTTGTATGGCATAATGATAATGGTTTTTTCGGACAATCATTTGGAGAGGGTTTCAAGAGTGAAACCTTCCCAAAGATGACACCTTTGTATGATTTTCCTAGTTACCAAAAGGAATGAACCCTAAACGGTAACATCATTGGATTTTTGTATTAGAAAGGTAGAAGAATAGAAAGCATTGTAGATTTGAGTAGGGATTCGGAATTACCTAGTTAGGGTTAGGTTGGAATTCCTTTTAGAGCTCCCAATTTCTAGAACACTTGAAATTGTATGGGAATTTGAGGATTGAAAGTTGATTTTTGGATGTTGATTTTGAGATTGAATTTCAGAATTACGACGTTCTGATTTTGATTTGGTGCCTCCAAAATGCTTGGAAATCAGGGTTTAAATAGAAAATTGGATGGCTAAATGCCAAGTGCCAGCTGCGTCTAGTGCAGGGGCTGACGTCTGGCGCCGCTGACGTGGCACAGGAAACGCCAAGACGATGACGCCGTCCTTGCATTTGTCTTTTGTGGATGTACCATTGTACGAAATGTACGAACTTTGGCACGTAGCATTTTCTTAATGATTAAGGCTTTGATTTTGCGGCTAAAAACTAGCCGTTTTTGGGTTTTTGAATTCGGTTTTACGGGATGAGGCCCGGCTTGCTCGGTTTTGTGGTTCGGTGCCCGAATTTGGATTGCTTAGTGTCATTTTGATTGGAAAAGACCTTGTAAAGCCAATGGAGAGGTCCATTGGGTGAGATTGTGTTTGGATTTTAAAATTGATTTTTGGAAATTGAATTTTGTACCGAGTTCCGTAATGGGAATGGTCTCGGGAATTGGATTTTGGATCTTGGACTTTGGAATGTGTTTTAGCAATCGGGACTTCCGCACGGAGTTGTACCAACCACCTAGCAAGGATAATAGTATCATCATCATCATCCCATAGGGGAGACACGATTTAGGTGTCTACGGGGAGCATAAAGTTTTTTTCCCCAATATTATTCTCCCTTTTAATCCCATTCCCACATCCCATATAACAAACACGAGGGTTTGTTACAAATGTGATTATCGATGTGTTTTATTCACCTTATTGTTTTTTTTTTTTTATTTATCATATCTGAATTTATTTATCGGAACTTTATGAACTTATCGTATTTTATATAAACTCATTTTTATTTTAACAAGTTTAAATAAGGGGGCCTAAAATTCTCATACTCGTCCTCGATTCTCATATACTCCGTACCAAATACCCCATAGAGAGAGTCATGATTCTCATAGAGTATAAAGATTATTTATAAAAAGACACAAGTTTATCCTTAATGAAAGGGAAGAAGTGTTGTTCTTAAAGCTAACCGACAACAAGTCTAGAGGGCACACGAAATTGCCAACAAGTGTCGTTCCCTCTGTTTATCTTTTACGGGCCCGGTAGACTAGATAACTGTTTTATTGTTTTCCTTTTAGCTTTTGTCAAAAAAAATATATGAAAGGGAAGAAGAGAAATATAAAGAGATACTATGTAGGATTAGGGATGAAAACATTTAGTGAATGATCCAATAACCCGATCATCTGCTGTAATAAAGCGGATGAAATCTCAAATTAAATAGACGAAAAGCGGGTGATGGATAAGGGTGAGATTTTTTCGTTAATAACCCGACCATCACCCATTTATTATTTATATTTCTCTTATTTACATATATATATATATATATATATATAGGGTCCCCCTCCAATGAGAAGGTCCTTATAATGAGAAGGATGAGAAGAGATCTCAGCCGTACATAACATATTGATCTCACGGCATGAAATTAATCAGCAATTAAAAAGAAACAAAATCGTTGCCTGGGTAAACCAAATCCCAGCATCAACTCCTTTCTCTCTCCTCTTCCAACTCTAACCCCTGTTTAATTAAACTGCGATTTAATTTGTTTCGATTAAATCTACGCAATACACAAATTCAGTCCAACACAGAGAAAATGTCGATGACGAGGATTTGGCTTCCATGGTGGAGAAAGGAAAGAGAAGTAGAGTTCATTCAGAGCTTTAGTGGAGGAGAACGGAAATGGCGGCAACTGCGAAGGAGTGGAGATGGTGGAGGGAGATGGTGAGACTGTGAAGGTTGTGATGGAAGCATCAATGGCGGAAAACGAGGTGTAGGTTGCGAAGAGCATGTCAATTTGTATTTATGTTCAATTCAATTGGGGTTTTTATGGGCTTCTTTGAAATATTGGATTGATTTTATATTGAGGTTTAACATATTGGAGCAAGCAAAATATGCGGGTTATTATTGCTGTTTTTGTAATCAATTAGTCAACAAGTGGGCAAAAATTGGAGTAGAAGCCAAACTAGTTTTGAAGGTTAATCAAACATTCTATGGCCATGGCTACACTCGGAATACAATGAATTTTTGTCTCAAATTATCAACCCAGTGTTTCCCTCAAAAAAAAT